>NC_088399.1:86406537-86491537 GCF_034236695.1 Oncorhynchus nerka | reverse complement strand
TGCTCTGAAGGGGACATACAGGGACGGAATTAATATCTGGGGCACTAGTTTTAATTGTGGATCAGAAAGGAGACTTGATTTAAGGCGTTAGGAGAAGGGTTTTATAGCTACATGTAATGTAATTAAAACGAATGCCTTGAAGTCAGGCCATAACATTTCTTAGGGGTCACCCTCTACAGTGAGGCAAAAAAGTATTTAGTCAGCCACCAATTGGGCAAGTTCTCCGACTTAAAAAGATGAGAGAGGCCTGTAATTTTCATCATAGGTACACTTCAACTATGACAGACCAAATGAGAAAAACAATCGAGAAAATCACATTGTAGGATTTTTAATGAATTTATTTGCAAATTATGGTGGAAAATAAGTATTTGGTCACCTACAAACAAGCAAGATTTCTGGCTCTCACAGACCTGTAACTTCTTCTTTAAGAGGCTCCTCTGTCCTCCACTCGTTACCTGTATTAATGGCACCTATTTGAACTTGTTATCAGTATAAAAGACACCTGTCCACAACCTCAAACAGTCACACTCCAAACTCCACTATGGCCAAGACCAAAGAGCTGTCAAAGGACACCAGAAACAAAATTGTAGACCTGCACCAGGCTGGGAAGACTGAATCTGCAATAGGTAAGCAGCTTGGTTTGAAGAAATCAACTGTGGGAGCAATTATTAGGAAATGGAAGACATATAAGATCACTGATAATCTCCCTCGATCTGGGGCTCCACGCAAGATCTCACCCCATGGGGTCAAAATGATCACAAGAACGGTGAGCAAATTCCCAGAACCACACGGGGGCACCTAGTGAATGACCTGCAGAGAGCTGGGACCAAAGTAACAAAGCCTACCATCAGCAAGGGCATTGAAGATGAAACGTGGCTGGGTCTTTCAGCATGACAATGATCCCAAACACACTGCCCGGGCAACGAAGGAGTGGCTTCGTAAGAAGCATTTCAAGGTCCTGGAGTGGCCTAGCCAGTCTCTAGATCTCAACCCCATATAAAATCTTTGGAGGGAGTTGAAAGTCCGTGTTGCCCAGGAACAGCCCCAAAACATCACTGCTCTAGAGGAGATCTGCATGGAGGAATGGGCCAAAATACCAGCAACAGTGTGTGAAGACTTACAGAAAACGTTTGACCTCTGTCATTGCCAACAAAGGGTATATAACAAAGTATTGAGATAAACTTTTGTTATTGACCAAATACTTATTTTCCACTATATATTTTACCTCTTGGGGATGTCATTTGAAAACATAATGTTAACTTTCACTGCTTTGCAGATGACACACAGCTATAAATTTCAATGAAACATGGTGAAGCCCCAAAATTGCCCTCGCTAGAAGCCTGTGTTTCAGACATAAGGAAGTGGATGGCTGCAAACATTCTACTTTTAAACTCAGACAAAACAGAGATGCTTGTTGTAGGTCCCAAGAAACAAAGCGATCTTCTGTTGAATCTGACAATTAATCTTGATGGTTGTACAGTCGTCTCAAATAAAACTGTGAAGGACCTCGGCGTTACCATAATCTCTCTTTTGACGAACATATCAAGACTGTTTCAAGGACAGCTTTTTTTTCCATCTACATAACATTGCAAAAATCAGAAACTTTCTGTCCAAAAATGATGCAGAAAAATCCAGACCTGCTGTTTTCAACTCTCTAGAGACAGCAGGAGCAGTAGAGATAGTCTTAATGATCAGCTATGAAAAGCCAACTGACATTTACTCCTGAGATGCTGACTTGCTGCACGACTTGCTGCACGACAACTACTGTGATGATTATTATTTGACCATGCTGGTCATTTATGAACATTTGAACATCTTGGCAATGTTCTAGGGAGTTTTTCCTAGCTACCGTGCTTCTACACCTGCATTACTTGCTGTTTGGGGTTTTAGGCTGGTTTTCATTACAGCACTTTGAAATATCAGCTGATGTAAGAAGGGCTATATAAATACATTTGATTTGATTTTAAAATTGATTAAATAAAACACTTTTCTCATCAATCTACACACAATACCCCATAATGACAAAGCGAAAACATGTTTTTAGAAATGTTTGCAAAAATCAAAAAACAGAAATACCTTATTTACGTAAATATTCAGACCCTTTGCTATGAGACTCGAAATTGAGCTCAGGTGCATCCTGTTTCCATTGATCATCCTTTCTACAACTTGATTGGTTGATTGATCATCCTTTCTACAACTTGATCCACCTGTAGTAATTTCATTGATTGGACGTGATTTGGAAAGGCACACACCTGTCTATATAAGGTCCCACAGTTGACAGTCCATGTCAGAGCAAAACAAGGTCAAAGGAATTGTCTGTAGAGCTCTGAGACAGGATTGTGTCGAGTCACAGGTCTGGGGAAAGGGTACCAAAACATTTCTGTAGCATTGAAGGTCCCCAAGCACACAGTGGCCTCCATCATTCTTTTATGGAAAAAGTTTAGAACCACCAAGACTATTCCTAGAGCTGGACGCCCGGGAAAAAAGGTAGCAATCGGGGAGAAGGGCCTTAGAACCCGATGGTCACTCTGACAGAGTTCCAGAGTCCCTCTGTGGAAATGGGAGAACCTTCCAAAAGGACGACCATCTCTGCAGCACTCCACCAATCAGGCCTTTATGGTAGAGTGGCCAGACGGAAGTCACTCCTCAGTAAAAGGCACATGACAGCCCGCTTAGAGTTTGCCAAAAGGCACCTAAAGGACTCTCAGACTATGAGAAACAAGATTCGCCTGTCTGATGAAACCAAGATTGAAATCTTTGGCCTGAATGCCAAGCGAACCTGTCATCATCCCTATGGTGAATCATGGTGGTGGCCGCATCATGCTGTGGGGATGTTTTTCAGCAGCAGGGACTGGGAGACTTGTCAGGATCTAGGCAAAGATGAACAGAGCAAAGTGCAGAGAGATACTTGATGAAAACCTGCTCCAGAGCGCTCAGGACTTCAGACTGGAGTGAAGGTTCACCTTCCAACAGGACAATGTCCCTAAGCACACAGCCAAGACAACGCATGAGTGGCTTCAGGACAAATCTCTGGATGTCCTTGAGTGGCCCAGCCAGAGCCCTGACTTGAACCTGATCTAACATCTCTGGAGTGACCTGAAAATAGCTGTGTGGCAATGCTCCCCATCCAACCTGACAGCGCTTGAGAGGATCTGCAGAGAAGAATGGGAGAAACTCCCCAAATACAGGTGTGTTAGGCTTGTAGTGTCAAACCCAAGAAGAATTGAGGCTGTAATCGCTGCCAAAGGTGATTCAACAAAGTACTGAGTAAAGGGTCTGAATACTTATGTAAATGTGATATTTCATTTTTCATACAAAAAACTGTTTTTGCTTTGTCATTATGGGGTATTGTGTGTAGATTGATGAGGGGGGAAACAATTTAATCAATTTTAGAACAACGCTGTAACGTAACAAAATGTCGTAAAAGTCTGAATACTTTCCAAATGCACTGTATGCCTGAAAGCTCTCTCACACACACACACACACACACACACACACACACACACACACACACACACACACACACACACACACACACACACACACACACACACACACACACACACACACACAGTGAAGTAAATACAAGATTTGCATATAAACAAACAACCTCCTACAGGTAAGTCCATACATGCACATGATACACATGATCAATGTACACAGCAGGTACAGGTACATCTTAAATCAATACCATAGACTACATCCTGTTGCCCTGTTTGACAGACAACAACCTCTCAGCAGAGTAGACTAAACACTGACAGTTCAGTTCAGTACAGCCACATCTCTGTATACACACTATGTCCTTTGATGCCGCATGTGGACCCAGTCTGCCAGCCCAAGGTCGCCAGTTGTTTCTCCTCCCAGTCCTCCCAGTCCTCCTAACACATCTTGATATTGGAGGATGGAAGGAGAGAATCAGGGGAGACAGAGGGAGAGGAAGGGAAAGGGGGAAGGAAGCTAGGGGAGGGACGGCAGGGAAACCATGCCTGAAGCCTTGTAAGAATCTCAGCGCATGGGTCCCAAATAGCAGCCTATTCCCTATTTCGTGCACTCTTGGCCAGAGCCCATAGGGCCATACTATAGAGTTTTGGCCAAAGATAGTGCACAACATGGGGAATATGTTTACATTTGGGACACAGATTCAGAGTTAATGGTCCTTCTTCTCGCACCAATCAATCGCGGCTAATCTCTCTCTCTCCCTGCGTTCCCCAGAGTGGTCCGCCATCCGGCGTAACGCCATTATCCCATCTCTCCCTCGTCACCGCCACCCGCCAAACAGTCCATTCAGCTAGGACGCAACACCATACAACTCCAATCCCAGAGCTCTCTCTCTCCCTCTCTCTCTACAATCCCAGAGCTCTCTCTCTCTCTCTCTCCCTCTCTCTCTCTCCAATCCCAGAGCTCTCTCTCTCTCTCTCTCTCTCTCTCCCTCTCTCTCTCCAATCCCAGAGCTCTCTCTCTCCCTCTCTCTCTACAATCCCAGAGCTCTCTCTCTCTCCAATCCCAGAGCTCTCTCTCTCCAATCCCAGAGCTCTCTCTCTTCCTCTCTCTCCCGCTCCCTCTCCAATCCCAGAGCTCTCTCTCTCTCTGCAATCCCAGAGCTCTCTCGCTCTCCAATCCCAGAGCGCTCTCTCTCTCTCGCCAATCCCAGAGCGATCTCTCTCCAATCCCAGCGCGCTCTCTCTCCAATCCCAGAGCGATCTCTCTCTCTCTCTCTCTCTCCAATCCCAGAGCGATCTCTCTCCCCAATCCCAGAGCGCTCTCTCTCTTTTCAATCCCAGAGCGCTCTCTCTCCAATCCCAGAGTGCTCTTTCTCCAATCCCAGTGTGCTCTTTCTCCAATCCCAGAGTGCTCTTTCTCCAATCCCAGAGCGATCTCTCTCCAATCCCAGAGCGATCTCTCTCCAATCCCAGAGCGATCTCTCTCGCTCTCTCTCCAATCCCGGAGCTCACAATCTCTCTCTCTCCAATCCCAGAGCGCTCTCTCTCTCTCTCTCCAATCCCAGAGCGCTCTCTCTCTCTCTCTCTCCAATCCCAGAGCTCGCTCTCTCTCTCTCTCCAATCCCAGAGCTCTCTCTCTCTCTCTCTTCAATCCCAGAGCTCTCTCTCTCTCCAATCCCAGAGCTCGCGCTCTCTCTCTCCAATCCCAGAGCTCTCTCCCTCTCTCTCTCCAATCCCAGAGCGCTCTCTCTCTCTCTTCTATCCCAGAGAGCTCTCTCTCTCTCAATCCCAGAGCGCTCTCTCAATTCAATTCAATTTCAATCCAATTCAATGGGCTTTATTGGCATGGGAAACATATGTTATCATTGCCAAAGCAAGTGAGGTAGATAATATACAAAAGTGAAATAAACAATATAAATGAACAGTAAACATTACACTCACAGAAGTGTCAAAAGAATAAATACATTACAAATGTCATATTATATATATATACAGTGTTGTAACAATGTACAAATGGTTAAAGGACAAAAGGGAAAATAAACATAAATATGGGTTGTATTTACAATGGTGTTTGTTCTTCAGTGGTTGCCCTTTTCTTGTGGAAACAGGTCACAAATCTTGCTGCTGTGATGTCACACTGTGGTATTTCACCCAGTAGATATGGGAGTTTATGTGGGAAATATGTGTCTCTAATATGGTCATACATTGGGCAGGAGGTTAGGAAGTGCAGCTCAGTTTCCACCTCATTTTGTGGACAGTGTGCACATGTATTTTCTCTCTCTCTCTCTCTCTCTCTCTCTCTCTCTCACTCACTCACTCACTCACTCACTCACTCACTCACTCACTCACTCACTCACTCACTCACTCACTCACTCACTCACTCACTCACTCACTCACTCACTCACTCACTCACTCACTCGTTAGTGTTCTCCTGTCTCTTGGCCCAGTGGAGCCAGGCTCCTCAGGCTGCGGATCCTGAACTCCACAGCCCAGGCATGCAGAACCACACCCAGGGGATATAATCATACTCAGAGAGGCTAATACATTCACTCCACTACATTGACTTGGGACTGTGAGAACACTACATTGACTTGGGGCTGTGAGAACACTACATTGACTTGGGGCTGTGAGAACACTACATTGACTTGGGACTGTGAGAACACTACATTGACTTGGGACTGTGAGAACACTACATTGACTTGGGACTGTGAGAACACTACATTGACTTGGGACTGTGAGAACACTACATTGACTTGGGACTGTGAGAATACTACATTGACTTGGGACTGTGAGAACACTACATTGACTTGGGACTGTGAGAACACTACATTGACTTGGGACTGTGAGAACACTACATTGACTTGGGACTGTGAGAACACTACATTGACTTGGGACTGTGAGAACACTACATTGACTTGGGACTGTGAGAACACTACATTGACTTGGGACTGTGAGAACACTACATTGACTTGGGACTGTGAGAACACTACATTGACTTGGGACTGTGAGAACACTACATTGACTTGGGAAGAACACTACATTGACTTGGGACTGTGAGAACACTACATTGACTTGGGACTGTGAGAACACTACATTGACTTGGGACTGTGAGAACACTACATTGACTTGGGACTGTGAGAACACTACATTGACTTGGGACTGTGAGAACACTACATTGACTTGGGACTGTGAGAACACTACATTGACACTTGACTTGGGACTGTGAGAACACCACATTGACTTGACTTGGGAACACCACATTGACTTGGGGCTGTGAGAACACTACATTGACTTGGGACTGTGAGAACACTACATTGACTTGGGACTGTGAGAACACTACATTGACTTGGGACTGTGAGAACACTACATTGACTTGGGACTGTGAGAACACTACATTGACTTGGGGCTGTGAGAACACTACATTGACTTGGGACTGTGAGAACACTACATTGACTTGGGACTGTGAGAACACTACATTGACTTGGGACTGTGAGAACACTACATTGACTTGGGGCTGTGAGAACACTACATTGACTTGGGACTGTGAGAACACCACATTGACTTGGGACTGTGAGAACACTACATTGACTTGGGACTGTGAGAACACCACATTGACTTGGGACTGTGAGAACACTACATTGACTTGGGGCTGTGAGAACACTACATTGACTTGGGGCTGTGAGAACACCACGGGTTGGAAGGTTTTTACTCAGTGACCCAAAATAAAAAGGCTGTCTTTTCCTTTCCAAGAAACCAGAGTGTGAATGCGTTGTGACCTGCTGCTTTGGGGGCTGTAACCAGCTAAACACTACTTATCATTTCAGAGGCATCTCGTTTAATTGAAGTCACAGAAAGGTAATTGACTCCAAGGGAGAGTTTCATCCTTCCATCCCACCTTTTTCCTCCGCAGGACCAAGCAGAGCAAACAAACATGAAAAAGCAACAGCTTCACGTCGGGTCAATAGCATCAAAGTACTTTCAAAGGACCTCCCCCAACCCTCCCCTGGAATCCTCCCAGAATACACCACTGAGGGCCGCCTTTCATCACGACTCTGCACCCTGAACTTCCAATCCCACTGCTGATTTGTCGAAGGTCACCAGGGCTCTTTTAAACATCTCAACCAATTGCGTTGGCGTTTAGGGAGGACGTTGCCCTGTCAGAAGTTCCGATCTTGACAGGAGCTGAGGAGGTGTCTGGAGGAGTTGAAAGGATTTCTTAATTAGCTCTGAACATCCACTTAGTCCGTACCCCCGGTGTACCCTGACGAGTCTGTGCCCACCGCCAACAACATCAAAGGCCAATCGACTTTGGAAGTCAAATTTAGATCTGAAATTCGGTTTGCTGTTAAACCGTGATGGTGGGCTGTCATGCAAACAGACTGTATTAGTGCTGTATTAGAAGTGTATTAGAAGAGCCTATTAAGATGTACAGTACAACCATGTTCATTTGTGGTGGATATTTGACTGATCAAAGTTTCGCTCCGGTCACAAGACACATAATACAGTCTTCCCACTGTTACATACTCACAGAACAATAATCAATCAAAGACAATCACCCAGCTTCCGTTATTGTGTTCAGTGACCTAAATAACAGCAGCAATATCAATCACAGTTTTAACAAAGCCAAACATTACAGTCACCATCTCTAACTACTATTCACTCATGACAGTTTGTGGTCCAAATATGGTGTGCCAGGATCCAAAAAGCCATTCACACTCCAAACAGTCCTGTCAAAGCAAAATCCACCCTTCAATCAATCCTGGCAAGGCTAAGTCCAACTGTAATCAATCCTAGCAAGGTGAAGTCCATCCCTCAACTAATCCTGGCAGAGCTGAGTCCACCAGCTCTCTACACATCGGCCCTTACCCAGTAGCAGGGGTAGAGGGTTGCCAAGTGTTTCTTACCGGCATGCCTTGCCAACACCCCACATCCCAGCTGGCTTGGTAAGGAGAGGGTCTGGCTAGCAGTGGAAGAGGACAGGAGGTGGCAGAGTGGCTCATATCCTCCTGAACCAAAAATAACCACAACGAAGCCTGCTGCTGATCTGGCCTCACTGGCGGACATGTTGGTGCCCCAGATCCAGAACCATTATCGCTATTAGAGAATCTAGTGGTGCCACCAAGATGTTGGTGTTAGATTGTGGTGAATAAGGGCCCAGCATTTCCCCCAGTAAGTTATGGCAAGGAAATACTCTGGCCAATACTCTGACCACGTTTGTCATGTGACCTTTCCGGAAAGGTCACATGACAAACGTGGTCAGAGTATGTTTTTGTTAATATAAATGGGAGAAAAATGATGGTCAGATGTACCTCCAAGCTGTACTCCTCCACGGTCCTCTTCAGCGGATCAACGATCTGCCAGCAGATGAGGATGCACAGGTCAATCAGCAGCATCCCACCCACGATGATCAGCAGCTTCTGGTCCTTGATAATCTGGAGGGAAGAAGAGAAGAGAGAGAATGATAGGGGAGACAGGGTGAGAGAGGTGGCTGTAGGTACACTTTTAGAAAAAGGGACATATACTTTGAAAGGGTGCCTGGAACCAAAAAGGGCTCTACCTAGAACCAAAAAGGGCTCTTCCTGGAACCACAAAGGGCTCTTCCTGGAACCACAAAGGGCTCTTCCTGGAACCACAAAGGGCTCTTCCTGGAACCACAAAGGGCTCTATCTGGAACCAAAAAGGGCTCTACCTGGAACCACAAAGGGCTCTTCCTGGAACCAAAAAGGGCTCTACCTGGAACCACAAAGGGCTCTACCTGGAACCACAAAGGGCTCTTCCTGGAACCACAAAGGGCTCTACCTGGAACCACAAAGGGCTCTTCCTGGAACAACAAAGGGCTCTACCTGGAACCACAAAGGGCTCTACCTGGAACCACAAAGGGCTCTTCCTGGAACCAAAAAGGGCTCTTCCTGGAACCAAAAAGGGCTCTACCTGGAACCACAAAGGGCTCTACCTGGAACCACAAAGGGCTCTTCCTGGAACCACAAAGGGCTCTACCTGGAACCACAAAGGGCTCTTCCTGGAACCACAAAGGGCTCTACCTGGAACCACGAAGGGCACTTCCTGGAACCAAAAAGGGCTCTACCTGGAACCACAAAGGGCTCTTCCTGGAACCACAAAGGCCTCTACCTGGAACCACAAAGTGCACTTCCTGGAACCACAAAGGGCTCTTCCTGGAACCACAAAGGGCTCTACCTGGAACCACAAAGGGCTCTACCTGGAACCACAAAGGGCACTTCCTGGAACCACAAAGGGCTCTACCTGGAACCACAAAGGGCACTTCCTGGAACCAAAAATGGCTCTACCTGGAACCACAAAGGGCTCTTCCTGGAACCACAAATGGCTCTACCTGGAACCACAAAGGGCACTTCCTGGAACCACAAAGGGCTCTACCTGGAACCAAAAAGGACACTTCCTGGAACCAAAAAGGGCTCTACCTGGAACCAAAAAGGGCTCTACCTGGAACCACAAAGGGCTCTACCTGGAACCACAAAGGGCTCTTCCTGGAACCACAAAGGGCTCTACCTGGAACCACAAAGGGCTCTACCTGGAACCAAAAAGGGCTCTACCTGGAACCACAAAGGTTGTCCTACATTGATACACAAAGGTAGCTCCTTTTTAAATGTAGGGAGGGTAGGGAGGGATGAGAGGTAGGATACAGTGAGCTGGTAAAAGACACCAACCCGAGCGGGAGTCGCATAAATCAACAAAGACCCTCTTTTGTGTTGGTGAACTTTAGAGGATGAAAGGTGGGCCACCCCGCCCCCTCCCGTCTGATCTTTATTTTGAACAGCGTTTGACCCCACCGCCGTCCACATCAAAGCAAAGGTCAGGAGAACACAGACATGGACGCACTTGAGAGAAATCATTTCATATAAATGATGTGGTCTATCTTTAACACTCTCTCTCTCTCTCTCTCTCTCTCTCTCGCTCTCTCTCTCTCCCTCTCTCTCTCCACCGCCACAGACAGAAGACGGTGGACTCAGAATGGAATAGGGGATTGGTTTAACACTTTCTCTCTCTCCACCGCCACGGAAGAATCATATCAGAAGATTGACCATGGTCTCATGTCCCTTTGGCCAAGACAGATGTCAAATTAATAAATGATCACATTCTGCTATTCCCAATGGGACATAGTGTTGTTGTGTACTGGATACAATATAAGATCCACACAGCACAGTACACTACCTACAGTATCTGAGTCAATCTGTATAGCTGTGCCCCATAATAAATAAATATGCTCTCTGCTCCCTGCTCTCCATTACATCAGGCCTGCTAACATTAGAGCTGGCTACATCAGGCCTGCTAACATTAGAGCTGGCTACATCAGGCCTGCTAACATTAGAGCTGGCTACATCAGGCCTGCTAACATTAGAGCTGGCTACACGAGGCCTGTTAACATTAGAGCTGGCTACATCAGGCCTGCTAACATTAGAGCTGGCTACATCAGGCCTGCTAACATTAGAGCTGGCTACATCAGGCCTGCTAACATTAGAGCTGGCTACATCAGGTCTGCTAACATTAGAGCTGGCTACATCAGGCCTGCTAACATTAGAGCTGGCTACATCAGGCCTGCTAACATTAGAGCTGGCTACATCAGGCCTGTTAACATTAGAGCTGGCTACATCAGGCCTGCTAACATTAGAGCTGGATACATCAGGCCTGCTAACATTAGAGCTGGCTACATAAGGCCTGCTAACATTAGAGCTGGCTACATCAGGCCTGCTAACATTAGAGCTGGCTACATCAGGCCTGCTTTCTTTTTTGCATTTTAAACGCTTCTGCCTACCCTGGTGACAGTATTTCTATATTCTACTGCTGATTCGTCATTAAAAGCATGGGGATGTGGACTGTGTGAACTGTAGAATACACTGTGTACACTAGTTGTGATCAGGGCCCTGATCCGTGGGGAATGGGATCGTCAGATATGATCAAACGTTTGCATAATGTGTATTTATTTTAGTATGAAATACACAGCTCATATAAGATCATGTACACACGCGTGAGGTCACTGTTCTGTGTAAGCTTGTACAGTATTATATATTACACTAACACTATGTGCACTATGTTTTGTCTTCTCTATGTGTGTACACATTAGTGTGTGTGTGTGTGTGTCTGTGGGTGTGTGTGTGTGTGCAATGGAGTATCTCACTATGTGCACGTTCAAGAATACTCTAAAGTAAATCTCAGAGACAGACTACCAGGCAGACACGGAGGGAGGCTGCAGAGCAGCCTGTTTGATTGACAGGCCCCGTGCTTACCCAACACTGAACCAGGCCTCTTTAAGGAGTGAAGGAGTGCTGTGCGAACCTTACCGAGTGGAACCCTTATTGAGCACACCCTGATTTACAGTCTTCTCCCTGAGGGAGGGGGGAAGGAGGGACGGAGATGGAGGGACTGGCGAAAGGACGGAGGGATTGATGAAGAGATGGCAAATATCACTGGGGTTCCATGGCGAAACCCCAGCAACACTCTGATGACTGACAACAGCTATAACTTCACTCAGCCAAAGACCCTGCACTCAATCAGTGTGTGTGTGGAGGGAGGGAAAAGGAGGGGAGGGAGGGAGCTAGGTTAACTGCTGCCGACAGACAGATCCTGGCCCTGCTGAACCACCAGGGAATAGGTCTTTAGATTTAAGGGTTGTCTAGCTCCACCTGGGGAGCACTCAGTTTAGTCTCTCTGCTCTGATGGAGGAGGAGGAGGAACAAGAAGAGGAGGAAGAGGAGGATGAACAAGAAGAGGAGGAGTAGGAACAAGAGGAAGAGGAGAAACAAGAAGAAGAAGAGGAGGAACAAGAAGAGGAGGAAGAAGAGGAAGAAGAAGCGGAGGAGGAGGAAGAGAGGAGAAAAAACTGAGTCTGCATAATTGCCATAGCAACACATTTCACAGGAGCAAGAGCTGTTTTGTTTTTCTTTGAATTACAAATCAAAAATACATCTTTTTAGATCTTAACACAAAAGATCCTCCCTTTTTTAGCACATCTGAAGATATCAGAACGTGTTTGTGTTTGAGATGACCGCAGACTTAAAGGAGAGATGTCTCTTTCCATTTTTAAATCTCTCTCTCTTTCTCTCTGCCTCCCACGCACTCTCTCTCTCCCACTCTCTCTGACAGCTCTCCCACACTCCCTCCTGCAGCCGTTTCCATCCCGACACATCTATCCAGGATGTGATGTGAGGTGGACTACAAATATCAAAAGGCCAGCAGAGATGCAGCCACAGAGGCCTGGCAAGCCTTTACATAATCACACCAGCTACACAATCATATTGTGTCAGATAGATATTGGTTTGCTGTTTTGTATTTCCATTGAAGAGAGGAATCGAAATATGTCAATCGAAAACAGGTCAGTGGGTAGAGTGTGTGTTACAGAAAAGCACACACGTACGGACGCAAGAATGCAAACACACAAGCATGTGCGCAAGCACACAAACACATAGCCCTTTAATCCTGTAAAAAACTGCAGGCTTAAACAACGAGATGAATCACCACTCTCCCTGATGATCAGCCAGTCTCGCACAGCAGTAACAGAAACCCCACACACATTCCATCAGGTTCACCACAGGGAGCATGTGTGTGTGCTTGTGTGCGTGTGCACTGAACATAGAACAAAAGGTGTGTGTGGTAAATTATTTAGTGCTTGAGTCAATCTCTAGCTTGGCTTCTTCAGCTTGACTTTTTCTAGAGAAAGATCGCAGCAGCAGCATATACCCAGGGGGAGCTCCAGCTGTCCCTGAACTGTTGTGTGTGTGTGTGTGTGTGTGTGTGTGTGTGTGTGTGTGTGTGTGTGTGTGTGTGTGTGTGTGTGTGTGTGTGTGTGTGTGTGTGTGTGTGTGTGTGTGTGTGTGTGTGTGTGTGTGTGTGTACAGTCTGAGCTGAGCAGAGTGTCTGTAATGCTTTTTGTGGCTGGAT
Organism: Oncorhynchus nerka; assembly: GCF_034236695.1. Taxonomy (NCBI): domain Eukaryota; kingdom Metazoa; phylum Chordata; class Actinopteri; order Salmoniformes; family Salmonidae; genus Oncorhynchus; species Oncorhynchus nerka. The sequence continues at coordinate 86,478,185 of NC_088399.1, read as the reverse complement.
CGTTGCAGCTCCTCTGGGGCTTGGGGTGACTGAGTGGGGCTAACAACCTGCCTTACTGCTGGGTCTCCCACTGGGAGAAAAACACCACTTCTTAGGTCTGCTACAGTAGTTACTCAGTTACACACATGTAGTTTGAGGACATGTTCTGGTTGAAAAAGAGCATCACCAAGTGTAAAAGGTGCTGGTTTAGATCCCGGCGCCTCTGTTAGAAGACGTGGTAGTGACCAGTAGGAAACCAATCATATTAAATGACATGGGAGGAGATGGCTGCTGTTTTACATAATGTTCCTGCCACCGTCCACATGTCCGAAAATAGCTTTTTCATATCAGGGCAGCGATTACTCACCTCGTACTGGACGAACATATGTTTTCTTTAACGAGTGGGACGCGAAGGATTTACTTCAGAGCCCCGACAAGGCCAACATCCCAGTAATTCACATGAGAAGGAGACAGAAATATCTGGGATGTAGGTCGGGGTGCCTTGTAAGGATCTGACGGCGAGTGGGTAATCTGCCTCTACCACCAGTCCTATTAGACAACATACAATCATTAGATAACGAAATAGACGAGCTACAATCACAAATATCATACCAACGGGACATTTAAAAACGGTAGTATCTTTTGTTTCACTGAGTTGTGCATGGATAACATACAGCTGTCGGGTTTTGCGCTGCATCGGCAAGATAGAACAGCTGCCTCCGGTAAAGACGAGGGGTGGCGGTCTGTATATTTGTAAACAACAGCTGGTGCACAAAATCTAATATTAAGGAAGTCTTGAGGTTTCGCTCGCGTGAGGGATAGTATCTCATGATGAGCTGTAGACCACACTATTTACCAAGAGAGTTTTCATCTATATTTTTCGTAGCTGTCTATTTACCATCACAAACCGATGCTGGCACTAAGACCGCACTCAGTGAGCTGTATAAGCAAACAGGAAAACTAAACATGGTTGCATCACTGCCTGGTACGGCAACTGCTCGGCCCCGTTGGCCACAAGGCACTATCGAGGGTAGTGTGTACGGCCCAGTACATCGCTGAGGCCAAGCTTCCTGCCAACTAGGACCTAAATACCTTAGCAACATTGTCACAGACAGCAACCTGGAAGCTCCCCTGGTGATTGCTACTTGATAACCAGATTGTGATAGGGCTGCATACTTGCTCCGAGGCGAGGGGTAAAGTGTTATTTTTTGCAAACCCTGAAAATGTGGTCAGAAACAATATCACATAACAGTCCCTCCCCTTCTCTCTTCTACGCCTTCTTCTCCCTCTATTCATTTGATATCTGACATAATGCATGTGTAGTGACACAGGAATCAGTGGCATAAGAAGCTGCTGCTAGCTGCTGTTAACCAGTGAGGATTTCTCTATCAGAGTCCATAATGGCCAATTATGGTTCTAGGCTCCTGCGTTCTGCTTGAGTGCAGCCAGCCTCAGCAGACCAGACCGTGTGACTACCACAATATACTGCTGCTTGTTCACAGCAACAGAAAACGCTCTCTTCCTTCAATGAACTGGTTTACACAAAAAACCAAAATGAGCGTGGCTAGTCTGATGTTGATAGTCTTTTCTAAAGAAGGGGAGTTAGCATGTTAATCCTGCATGTGTGCTCCGTTGCTCATAAAGCAGGTCCCATACCTGTGGCTGTAATCCCCTCCTTGTGGTGACACTATGGCTTTGTCCCATATGGCACCCTATTCCCTACATAGTGCACTACTTTTAGACAGACCCTTATGTTAGTGCACTATATAGGGGATAGGGTGCCATTTGGGACAAAGCCTGTATGCATGTTGGCTACTCTGCATCTTTCCACAACCTGAACACTGTCAGCTACTGTATTAGCAGAGTGACCAACGAGGCAAGATCGGTGTCAAATCTATTCAGCCGATTCAGGAAGTGAATAGAAATGCAATACTTAAAATGTAAACGTTCACTTTGAAATTGATTTGACTGAATGGAAATAGAAAGGGACCCCATTCACCTCATTCATAAGACAAGGTCAATGCTGGTGCAAAATGATGATCATATGGTGATAATAGTAATAATAATGATAATAATTCATCATCATCATTCCACATAATACAATTTCAGGAAAAACACACGTCACTACTTTCTGCTGTTGGCCATCATTTTGGCCATGAGACCACACAGGTAGTGATTTACATTTTCTTTTCACTACTATTTTTTGCTTGTTTATTAGATAAGGTACAGATAGATAGGAAAGACAGGAAGAGTAGCAATGGGTTGGATTGGAATCCATGCTGCAGCAGTGTTCCATGGGCAGAGAACTGCGTTCTCTCACCTTTTTCTTCATCTTGACGTTCTTGAAGATAGCATGGACTCTCCAGGTCTTGGCAAACATGGCACCAAACGCTGTTGTGTAGCCCACAATGAGGATCCATGTTCGCACCTGCAAGACGAGGACAGAAACAGTCAAAAGCTGTCAAAGAGCTGGACTAAAACAAAGATCTAGACTGACAAGATGTTAGCATTTATTTTTTTCTTAGCCGACAAATTCACCAAAAGCTCTAAAAGTGCACTAAAAATAGTCAGAATCCTATCATAATTCCATGAAAGTGAATGTGCAAACTTCAGAGGAAGTCGTATACTAGGATCATGGCTGTCAAACTCATGAATATGTGTTATTAAAAAGAGACCTAGCAGCCTCTCCCTACTTGAAATCCAAGGATATTAAAACAAACCCAATACTATGGTGCCTTCTGTAGGCTATATCTGTATTTAGAATGAGTTGTAACTAAATAAGAGCAACAAAGCTATATCCTGTAATAACTCCCACAGTATCTAATTTAACAAGCCGGAAAAACACTACTTTAACACCCACTGCACTAAATGCTGTTTGTGTTTGTTTGTCTGTCTGTTGAAAAGCATTCTTGGCAGGGAGGCAGAGTCACAATAGAACAGACCAAGGCAGGAGATTCAGCAGCAACCCTATTCTCCCCCCTGTGTTGCTTGAGGAAAATAGGAGCCCTACTGAAAGAGACTGTTCTAGGGGCCCCTTGACAAATGACTAGGTCTGGTCTGTGTGGGGGATGAAAAAGATATATGACCCTAAATCACATCAAAGTTTATTAGTCGCGTACATCGATTTGAAGATGCTATTGCTGGTGCAGAGTAATACCTATGTTTCTAGCTCCAACAGTGCAGTAATACCTATGTTTCTAGCTCCAACAGTGCAGTAATACCTATGTTTCGAGCTCCAACAGTGCAGTAATACCTAGCAATACTAAACAATCCACACAAAATCCAACAAATGAAAAGAAAGTAATTAAGAAATGTTGGAACGACTTCAATTAACAACACAAATAGCACTGGAACAGTAATCCAAATCCAATGTGTGTATACACCGGATGAATTTACACATTATATACTAAGAACGATATGTACAGCAGTAGATATATTATAGTGGGAGAATGATATGTAAAGCAGTAGATATATTATAGTGGGAGAATGATATGTACAGCAGTAGATACAGTATATTATAGGGGAGAATGATATGTAAAGCAGTAGATATATTATAGTGGGAGAATGATATGTACAGCAGTAGATACAGTATATTATAGGGGAGAATGATATGTAAAGCAGTAGATATATTATAGTGGGAGAATGATATGTAAAGCAGTAGATATATTATAGTGGGAGAATGATATGTACAGCAGTAGATATATTATAGTGGGAGAATGATATGTAAAGCAGTAGATATATTATAGTGGGAGAATGATATGTACAGCAGTAGATATATTATAGTGGGAGAATGATATGTAAAGCAGTAGATATATTATAGTGGGAGAATGATATGTACAGCAGTAGATATATTATAGTGGGAGAATGATATGTAAAGCAGTAGATATATTATAGTGGGAGAATGATATGTAAAGCAGTAGATACAGTATATTATAGGGGAGAATGATATGTACAGCAGTAGATATATTATAGTGGGAGAATGATATGTAAAGCAGTAGATATATTATAGTGGGAGAATGATATGTACAGCAGTAGATACAGTATATTATAGGGGAGAATGATATGTACAGCAGTAGATATATTATAGTGGGAGAATGATATGTACAGCAGTAGATACAGTATATTATAGGGGAGAATGATATGTAAAGCAGTAGATATATTATAGTGGGAGAATGATATGTAAAGCAGTAGATATATTATAGGGGAGAATGATATGTAAAGCAGTAGATATATTATAGTGGGAGAATGATATGTAAAGCAGTAGATATATTATAGGGGAGAATGATATGTACAGCAGTAGATATATTATAGTGGGAGAATGATATGTAAAGCAGTAGATATGTTATAGTGGGAGAATGATATGTACAGCAGTAGATATGTTATAGTGGGAGAATGATATGTACAGCAGTAGATATATTATAGGGGAGAATGATATGTAAAGCAGTAGATATGTTATAGTGGGAGAATGACATATACAGCAGTATATATATTACTAATAAATAAACTCACCTTTCTACTGACTCTGAAAAACACCAAAAGAAAGATTCTCAGGCTCCCTGCTCATCTGCGTGAACGTGCCTTAGGCATGTTGCAAGGAGACATGAGGATTGCAGATGTGGCCAGGGAAATAAATTACAATGTCCGTACTTAGACGCCTAAGACAGCGCTAAAGAGAGACAGGACGGACAGCTGATCGTCCTCGCAGTGGCAGACCACATGTAACAACACCTGCACAGGATCGGTACATCCGAACATCACACCTGCAGGACAGGTACAGGGTGGCAACAACAACTGCCAGGGTTACACCAGGAACGCACAATCCCTCCATCAGTGCTCAGACTGTCAGCAATAGGCTGAGAGAGGCTGGACTGAGGGCTTGTAGGCCTGTTGTAAGGCAGGTCCTCACCAGACATCACCGGCAACAACGTTGCCTAAGGGCACAAACCCACCGTCGCTGGACCAGACAGGACTGGCAAAAAGTGCTCTTCACTGACGAGTCGCGGTTATGTCTCACCAGGGGTGAGAGTCGGATTTGCGTTTATCGTCGAAGGAATGAGCTTTACACTGAGGCATGTACTCTGAAGCGGGAATGATTTGGAGGTGGAGGGTCAGAATCATCGGACTGAGCTTGTTGTCATTGCAGGCAATCTCAATGCTGTGCGTTACAGGGAAGACATCCTCCTCCCTCATGTGGTACCCTTCCTGCAGGCTCATCCTGACATGACCCTCCAGCATGACAATGCCACCAGCCATGTTGCTCGTTCTGTGCATGATTTCCTGCAAGACAGGAATGTCAGTGTTCTGCCATGGCCAGCGAAGAGCCCGGATCTCAATCCCATTGAGCACGTCTGGGACCTGTTCGATCGGAGGGTGAGGGCTAGGGCCATTCCCCCCAGAAATGTCCGGGAACTTGCAGGTGCCTTGGTGGAAGAGTGGGGTAACATCTCACAGCAAGAACTGGCAAATCTGGTGCAGTCCATGAAGAGGAGATGCACTGCAGTACTTAATGCAGCTGGTGGCCACACCAGATACTGACTGTTACTTTTGATTTTGACCCCCCCTTTGTTCAGGGACGCATTATTCCATTTATGTTAGTCACATGTCTGTGGAAATTGTCCAGTTTATGTCTCAGTTGTTGAATCTTGTTATGTTCATACAAATATTTACACATGTTAAGTTTGCTGAAAATAAAAGCAGTTGACAGTGAGAGGACGTTTCTTTTTTTGCTGAGTTTATATGAACTAAAATGCAATGTACAGTAGTAGCAATATTACAATGAGTTATGTTGAGAATACAGTATAAATACACAGTAGAAACCCCATAGCAAAATGGTAGATTACTGTCTGATGGCTTTGAGATGGCTATAAACTGTTTATCAGTCTCTCGGTCCAGGCTCTGATGCCTGTACTGTTTCCTCCTTCTAGATGATAGCGGGGTGAACAGGCCATGGCTCAGGTGACGGAGGTCCTTGATGATCTCCTTGGTCTTCCTGTGACACATGGTGCTGTAGATGTAGATATATTATACAGGTACTAAACGACATCATAACCGCCATCGATAAAAGACAGTACTGTGCAGCCGTCTTCATCGACCTTGCCAAGGCTTTCGACTCTGTCAATCACCATATTCTTATCGGCAGACTCAGTAGCCTCGGTTTTTCGGATGACTGCCTTGCCTGGTTCACCAATTACTTTGCAGACAGAGTTCAGTGTGTCAAATCGGAGGGCATGCTGTCCGGTCCTCTGGCAGTCTCTATGGGGGTGCCCCAGTGTTCAATTCTCAGGCCGACTCTTTTCTCTGTATATATCAATGATGTTGCTCTTGCTGCGGGCGATTCCCTGATCCACCTCTACGCAGACGACACCATTCTATATACTTTCGGCCCGTCATTGGACACTGTGCTATCTAACCTCCAAACGAGCTTCAATGCCATACAACACTCCTTCCGTGGCCTCCAACTGCTCTTAAACGCTAGTAAAACCAAATGCATGCTTTTCAACCGATCGCTGCCTGCACTCGCATGCCCGACTAGCATCACCACACTGGATGGTTCCGACCTTGAATATGTGGACACCTATAAGTACCTAGGTGTCTGGCTAGACTGCAAACTCTCCTTCCAGACCCATATCAAACATCTCCAATCGAAAATCAAATCAAGAGTCGGCTTTCTATTCCGCAACAAAGCCTCCTTCACTCACGCTGCCAAGTTTACCCTAGTAAAACTGACGATCCTACCGATCCTCGACTTCGGCGATGTCATCTACAAACTTGCTTCCAACACTCTACTCAGCAAACTGGATGCAGTTTATCACAGTGCCATCCGTTTTGTCACTAAAGCACCTTATACTACCCACCACTGCGACTTGTATGCTCTAGTCGGCTGGCCTTCGCTACATATTCGTCGCCAGACCCACTGGCTCCAGGTCATCTACAAGGCCATGCTAGGTAAAGCTCCGCCTTATCTCAGTTCACTGGTCACGATGGCAACACCCATCCGTAGCACGCGCTCCAGCAGGTGTATCTCACTGATCATCCCTAAAGCCAACACCTCATTCGGCCGCCTTTCGTTCCAGTACTCTGCTGCCTGTGACTGGAACGAATTGCAAAAATCGCTGAAGTTGGAGACTTTTATCACCCTCACCAACTTCAAACATCTGCTATCTGAGCAGCTAACCGATCGCTGCAGCTGTACATAATCTATTGGTAAACAGCCCACCCATTTTCACCTACCTCATCCCCACAGTTTTTATTTATTTACTTTTCTGCTCTTTTGCACACCAATATCTCTACCTGTACATGATCATCTAATCATTTATCACTCCAGTGTTAATCTGCAATATTGTAATTATTCGCCTACCTCCTCATGCCTTTTGCACACATTGTATATAGACTCCCCCTTTTTTTCTACTGTGTTATTGACTTGTTAATTGTTTACTCCATGTGTAACTCTGTGTTGTCTGTTCACACTGCTATGCTTTATCTTGGCCAGGTCGCAGTTGCAAATGAGAACTTGTTCTCAACTAGCCTACCTGGATAAATAAAGGTGAAATAAAAAAATAAAAAAAGATGTCGTGGACGGCAGGCAGTGTGCCCCAAGTGATGCGTTGGGCGGACCGTGGAGCCTTGTGGTTGTGGACTGTGCCAGGTGGTGATACAGCCCGATAAAATGCTCTCAATGGTACATTTGTAAAAGTTCATGAGTGTCTTTAGGGGCCATGCCAAATGTCTTCAGCCTCCTGAGGTTGAAGAGGTGCTGTTGCGCCTTTCTTTACCACATTGTCTGTGTGAAGGGACCATTTCAGGTCGTCAGTGATGTGCCGACAGTGGAACTTTTGACCCTCTGCACTGCGGCCCCATCAATGTGGACAGGGGCATGCTCTCTCTTCTGTCTACTGTAGTCCACAATCAGCTCCTTCCTTTGGTTGACGTTGAGGTTATTTTCCTGGCTCCACTCTGCCTAGGCACTCACCTCCTCCCTGTAGGCTGTCTCGTCGTTGTTGGTAATTAGACCTACCACTGTTGTGTAGCCAGCTCTCCTGTGGGCTACGACCACTCTCTTTCTCCTTCCCATTGAGGAGCAATGGCGCACTAGATAAAATACTGCCCTTGCTTGTTTTTAGAGTTTAAACTGGAATATACTTTTTTTTTTTAACTCAAAAGGTGTTCCTGTGTGTGGGTGTTTATGTGGGGCGAGGGAGGGGGAAGAGGGCAAAAAAGACAGCAAGAGAGGGATAGAGAAAGAGATAACAAAAAAACAATTACAGCAGCCATACAAAGAAAACAGTGCATATTGATTGGTTGGATCACATACTTTTCCTCAGCACTTCCTCTCTGATGTGACAGCCTCCATTTTGGATTGTTTTGGCTGAGGTGAGCCGGGCAGGCAGGCAGGCACTCGATGGCAGTTGATACGTGCTGCGCCAACCGCCTAGCTAACATTTTTTATCTCTGTGGGTCCTGGTCAAAAGCAGTGCACTATATAGGGAATAGGGGGCCATTTGGGACGCAAACCAGTTATCGCTGTAATCAAACCTGTTTAATTAAACCAGAGGCTATGATAGTCACGTTCAAACGCTTGCTGTGGGAGTAGGAGTTTAATGTGCTCCATGTTAGGAAAGACCCAGGGACTGATCCAATCAACTCCCATTATATGAAGTCCCATCCCCTTCCCCCCGAGTGACACAGCGGTCTAAGGCACTGCATCTCAGTACTAGAGGCATTACTACAGACACACTGGTTTGAATCAACAGGGCGGCGCAACAGCGTCGTCCGGGTTTGGCCGGTGTAGGCCGGCATTGTAAATAAGAATTTGTTCTTAAACTGACTTGCCTAGTTAAATAAAGGTTCAAATGTAATTCTGAAGGGAGGAAGAGAATGTTAGCTAGTGTGCTAGCCTAGCATTAGCCTGGATCTTACACCTTTTGAAGGGATGAAGAAAAGACTGGTGTGCTAGCCTAGCTTTAACCTGGATCTCACAACTTTTGGAAGTAGGAAAAGAATGATAGCTAATAGCTGGCGTTAGTCTGGGATGCACACCTTTTGAAGGGGATCAAGAGAGAATGCAAGCTAGCGTTAGAGTGGATCGCACACCTTTCGATGGGGGAGAAGACAGAAGAGAATGATATAGTATTAGCCTAGTGTTAGCCTGGGATCTTACACGTCATTAGCACAGCATATATGGGGTTCTAGCTGTACAGGTTATATACTCACAGTACACAAGGCCTCAAACTCTTTGTCGGACACCAAGGCGCCGTCCAGGCCGAAGAGGAAGATGGAGGAGTAGGAGAGCATTCCACCCAGGATGATAAGGTTGTTCATGTAGGGACTGGACATCTTGATCAGTCTGTCGGGAGAGGAGAGGAGCATGTACAGCAAGGTTTGGAATTGTGAGAGGAACACAGAGCTCCAAAATTGAAAAACTCAGAAGGACCATTTTAACATTGAAACATGTTTTATATAACAGTGCATGTAGAATGCAGTAACAGCAGCGGAGCGACTTGGGGGAACAGAGTTCCAAATGTGTTTTTGTCTTGGTGAATGCGCTATTTTCCCTATATTTCCCCCCACATGGGCCAACCTCCTAGCAATTTGAGTTCTAGCCAATGTGCTTCAGCCCCTTGCCAATTGAGTGACAGCTAGCAAGGTGCACACACAGCAGAGTGAGAGACTGAGCAATGACGTGGTGCACATACAGTATCTGCACAATTTTTGGAGACTACTTTTTGCTAGTGAGTGCTATTTTCAGAACTACTGGCTAAAAAGTATACAAAAGTACTGGTGAATGAATTTAACATTAGGATTGGGGGAGGGGAATCTAATCCTAGATCGGTACCAAGAAGAAACTTCCCCCCGGAGCTCTACTAGTCTAGATAGCACTAGTCCACCAAACTCCAAGTTTTCCTGACTCCATAGTATGGAAAAGCTCCTTGATGTTGTCAGCACAATGCTTTGATAACGAAGTGGGCTGTACTTTGATTGGTTCTCCTCTGTGTCTTTGTCACTCAAACACCAACATAGACAACCACACACAGTCTCAGAACGCCGCCCACTTCCAACACAACTGTTGGATTTTCAAATCCAAACAACGTCTCAGAAAAAAATGTTTGAGAGAACCAATCAAAGCTCAACTAATTTCTGCGCGAATACTGCATTTACAATGGACTCCTGTCCGGAACAGTGTGTCACAGCTCTCCCTTGCTGTGTACCACGTGAGTGGTGTCAGCTAGGCTACAGCTCTACCCACTCCTCCCCCCATTCCCCTCCCTCTTCCACTGACCTGTGGTTGCGGTTCTTGATGTTGAAGAAGAGGAAGGCCCCTGCCATGAGCATGCCCAGGATGGTGATAACAGACAGGATGCTGTAGAGGGGTACGTTGATGTTGCGACGCTGCAGACGCACAAACGTACGGTCCTTAGGAGGCTCCACCCCTGAAATCAAGAGGAGGAACTCAGTTTGCCATATAAAAACAAGTATAATAATGACTTCTACAGGGGAAGGATAGACAACCAAAAAGAGCCCTCACCAGTATTTAACATTGAAAAACAACTCCACAAGAAGGGGAAAAGAAAAATAAGTTGATTTGGAGGATCCACTCCTGAACGAAGACGAGGACATTCACAGGCCCACTGGCAAAAACTGGTTGAATCAACATTGTTTTCACGTCCTTTCAGCAACATTCAAAATAATATTATGACGTTGGATTGATGTGGAAAAGTGATTGGATTTGCAAAAAATTCATCAACGTAAGGGAATTTTATATTTTTTCCACCCAACTTTTAACCTAAATCCAATAACATAGTGATTTTTTGGGGGTGAATTTATATTAGTTGACAACTCAATCAAATGTAAATCAAACCTAGATGTGGAACTGATGTCTGTGCCCAGTGGGGATGTTCTTAGCCTGAGAAATGTACAATAACCCACAGAGAATTCTTTAGATTGGGGGTGGCAGGGTAGCCTAGTGGTTAGGGTGTTGGACTAGTAACCGAAAGGTTGCAAGTTCAAATCCCCGAGCTGACAAGGTACAAATCTGTCATTCTACCCCTGAACATGCAGTTAACCTTAACCCACTGTTCCTAGGCCGTCATCGAAAATAAGAATTTGTTCTTAACTGACTTGCCTAGTTCAATAAAATAAAATATTTGAAGTGTATCCATTTATCCAGTGACTTTGATTCTACAGTAGGTAAACTACTGAACAATTGTACAGGAGAAGGACAGATCCAAAATGAACCCTCACCATTAGGCTAGTGTATGTACCTCCATACAGAATCGGTTGTCGTGGTGAGCGACCTCTGTTTCTTATGCTTGCCCGTTCCTTTATTCAGCTTCTCTGTGTCTTTGCCAGTGTGCCAATCGATTTCAACGTCTCATCTTACTGAGCTGTCTTATGGTGGTTTGACACATAGAAACAAATGTTTTAGCTGTCCCAGAGTGTGTCTGTATGGGACTACAGGGAGGGAGGGGAGGGGTTTCTTGTCAACACAAGAAAACATAGTGTAATAAAAATGCTGGTAAATAATTCAACATAGAATGATGATTTGAGAGGAGCGTACTGGATGCCCTGTGTGTGTGCGTACAAGCACGCATGCACAAGCACGCATGCACAAACACGCATGCACAAGCACGCATGCACAAGCACGCATGCACAAACACGCATGCACAAGCACGCATGCACAAGCACGCATGCACAAACACGCATGCACAAGCACGCATGCACAAACACGCATGCACAAACACGCATGCACAAACACGCACGCACAATGCCACACACAAACACGCACGCACAATGCCACACACACACACACACACACACACACACACACACACACACACACACACACACACACACACACACACACACACACACACACACACGTCCAATCTCATGTGTACTTACCTTGGAACCTCATCGTGTTGTTGATGAGATCCAGGACATCAGCAATAGCGTTGTACTCTCCAACCTTCACCTCCTGCCCCTCTGTTAGGAACACAACCAGGAAAGGCGTCAGTTAGGACAGCATGTGGACAACACTTTGGACAACTTTCTCTTTCAGTCAACTAGACAGCTCTCGCTGTAAAATTGCAGAGATCTGACCCAAAATAACTGTAACATTTCAAATAAGACAATATCTATTCCAAAACGAATGAGGAATACTGCAGAGTGAGTTCTCATTTACAGCTTGTGTGTTTTAGCTAAGCGTGGAAATCAGTGATTAGATCAAGCTAACAGAGAGTAATGGCATTGGGTTAATGGTTGTGATACAGATTGGTATAATGGCTAGCAACAGTAACGTACTGGGGTGTATTCGTTTGTACCCTCTGTAGCAAACAGTAGTGAAACGCTTTGCAACTGAAAACTTTTTGCATTGAAAATGTGTGTTTTTTATTGGACAAGTTCAGGTTAGTCCTTCTCTGTTTTAGCCCTTTTGCTTCCATTTGTTTCCTAGTGAATACACCCCGCACAAACTATACACACATTACCGGAGAACAAATCTCCAGTGAAGAAACCAATCGTAAAAATAAAAGCAACAATAAATAAAAACAATAGTATGCTGGCAATGGTAACGCAATACATTGGCATTTTCACAGATACAGTAAAATGAGTCTAAATTGTGATATATCCTGAGCCATAACACAAACCTCTCTCTTGAGCGCTATTTAAAGCAGCCATTTCCTTCAAGAGACGTCTTAAAAGCTGATACAGGGCTCTATGCCTAAGTTTAAAAATGTATGTGTGTATTACAGGCTCTGTATTGACCCTGTCACACACAGCAGCTCCATCACTCTCCTCATAAAAATGGGTGAACAGTTACACTCAGCACACAGGGGGAGGGGGGATATATGAGGGGGGACGATTCGACTCTCGTTCTCTCCCTCGGTCTCTTTACAGTATGAGGCTTGATAACAAATGTAAATGTTGGTTCTGTGTCAGATACACATAAACACTAAGCAATTATGACTACTACGTCCCTGAGCTGTTGCTGCTATGTTAGCGCAAAACCTTCACCCAACTTCTGAAATTACGTTTCACATCTGTTTGTTCAATTACCTCCTTCATTACTGTAAATCAGATACAGATTGAAACACTAGCCTGATCCCATATCTGTTTGGCGTGACGACCATAGGAGCGGGCAATACAGCACAAACAGATCTGGGATCAGTGCATTTCTGTTAATCACATTCAGATTGATGAACCCAGAGGTTCCAGACACAGAGGTGCTGATACACTAGCTTGATCACAGATATGTTCGTCCATAGGAGTTGGCAAGACAGCACAAACAGATCTGGGATCAGGCTGTTTATGCTGCCCATGTATAGCAGGGTGACTTCCGTCCCTGTCTACCTGACCTAGGTTGAAGACTTAAAAAATATATATATATTCATTTTTTTAAACCTCTTTTTCTCTCCAATTGGTAGTTACAGTCTTGTCTCATCGCTGCAACTCCCATACGGACTCGGGAGAGGCAAAGGTCGAGAGCCGTATTGCTTCTTCACACAATGCCCACTTAACCCGGAAACCAGCCGCACCAATGTGTCTGAGAAAACGACGTACACCTGGCGACTGTGTCAATGTGCATTGCACCCCGCCCGCCACAGGAGTCGCTAGTGTGCAATGGGACAAGAACATCCCTACCGGCCAATCCATCCCCTAACCCAGGCCAATTGTGTGCCGCCCCATGGGTCTCCCGATCGCGGCCGGCTACGACAGACCCTGGACTCGAACCAGGATCTCTAGTGGCACAGCTAGCACTACGATGTAGTGCCTTAGACCACTGCACCACTCGGGAGGCCCTAGGTTGCAAACTTAGAACCATCTGCACAATGTCACCATAGTGATGCTAAATGTTTTAGCCATCTGCTGCACACACCCCGGCTTCCATCCCAAATGGCACCCTGTTCCCTATATAGTACACTACTATGACCAAGGCCCATAGGAAATAGGGTACCATTTGGGATGCAGACATGTTATGCAGGGTTATTCTCTACAGCTGTCCCAATCAAAGCTACGTCATCCTACCATCTCAGCACTCTATTGCTGGAGATGACAGAACGTGAATTTCATTCAATAATGAATTAACCTTCATATAGCTTTAAACTTAGGGGGAAACACCTTTACATCTCTCTACACTGGCTCAGACGCTTGTCCAATGTGGCAGGGCATGCAAACTATTACAGACTACCAAGGGAAGCACAGCCACAAACTGCCCAGTGACACGAGCCTACCAGGCGAGCTAAATTGCTTCTATGCTCGCTTCGAGACAATTAACACTGAAGCATGCATGAGAGCATCAGCTGTCCCGGACAACTGTGTGATCACGCTCTCCGTAGCCGATGTGAGTAAGACCTTTAAACAAGTCAACGTTCACAAGGTAGCAGGGCCAGATGGATTACCAGGACGCATACTCCGAGCATGCACTGACCAACTGGCAAGTGTCTTCACTGACATTTTCAACCTGTCCCTGTCTGAGTCTGTAATACTAACATGTTTCAAACAGACCACCATAGACCCTGCGCCCAAGAACACTAAAGTAACCTGCCTAAATGACTACCAACCCGTAGCACTCAAATCTGTAGCCATGAAATTATTTGAAAGGCTGGTCATGGCTCACATCAACATCATTATCCCAGAAACCCTAGACCCACTCCAATTTACATACCACCCCAACAGATCCACAGATGATGCAATCTCTATTATAGTCCACACTGCCCTTTCACACCTGGACAAAAAGAACACCTATGTGAGAATGCTATTCATTGACTACAGCTCAGCATTAAACACCAGAGTGCCCTCAAAGCTCATCACTAAGCTAAGGAACCTGGGACTAAACACCTCCCTCTGCAACTGGATCCTGGACTTACTGACGGGCTGCCCTCAGGTGGTAAGGGTAGACAACAACACATCTGCCACGCTGATCCTCAACACAGGGGCCCCTCAGGGGTGCATGCTCAGTCCCCTGCTGTACTCTCTGTTCACTCATGACTGCATGGCCAGGCACGACTCCAACACTATCATTAAGTTTGCCGATGACACAACAAAGGTAGGCCTGATCACCGACAACATCGAAACACCCTGTAGGGAGGAGGTCAGAGACCTGGCTGTGTGGTGCCAGGACAACAACCTCTCCCTCAACTTGATCAAGACAAAGGAGATGATTGTGGACTACAGGAAAAGGAGGACAGAGCACTCCTCCATTCTCATTGATGGGGCTGTGTTGGAGCAGGTTGAGAGCTTCAAGTTCCTTGGTGTCCATATCACCAACAAACTAACATGGTCCAAGCACACCAAGACAATTATGAAGAGGGCACGACAAAAACCTATTTCTCCTCAAGAGACTGAAGTTATTTAACATGGGTCCTCAGATCCTCAAAACGTTCTACAGCTGCACCATCGAGAGCATCCTGACTGGTTGCATCACTGCCTGGTATGGCAACTGCTCAGCCTCCGATCGCAAGGCACTACAAAGGGTAGTGCGTACGGCCCAGTACATCACCGGGATGCCATCCAGGACCTCTATACCAGACGGTGTCAGAGGAAGGCCCTAAACATTGTCAAAGATTCCAGCCACCCTAGTCATAGACTGTTCTCTCTGGTACCGCACGGCAAGCGATACCGGAGCGCCAAGGAAATTATTTAACATTTTGAAAAAAAAATGTTTTCTTAAAACTGCATTGTTGGTTAAGGGCTTGTAAGTAAGGATTTCACTGTAAAGTCTACACCTGTTGTATTCAGCGCATGTGACATATACAATTAGATTTGATTTACTAAACCATAAGAAATTGTTTGAATATTAATGCATTCGGTGTTCTTACACTGCACCCTCAGCCGCAGTCTGCGGTAAAGTTCCTCTTAGGTCTTAGGTACAGATCTAGGATCAGCTTCCCTTCTCCCAATCCTAACCGTAACCATTAATGAGGAAAATGCAAAGCTGTCCCTGTCAGCTGACCAGGAGACTTTATGTAAGGTGATCTGTAGGCTGATGAGTTGAGGGGGGATGTAGGGTGAAGTTGCCCCTAGATGCTTATCTTGGGTCAGCGTTGCATTTCCCCCACTAATGGTTAAGTTTAGGATTGGGGAGGGGAAGCTGATCTTAGATCTGTACCTAAGGGGAACTTCACCACAGAGCGGGGCTGAGGGTGAAAGACAGGCTCTGATAGTCCGATCCTTCAAAAGGGGAATGAGTGAGCTGTTCCCACACTGCATCAGGACAGATGGCAGGGTTGAGGAGAGGATCAGATCAACCAGGGCAATCCTTCCTCTCGCTCTCTCTCTCTCTCCTCTCTCTTCACTTCTCCTCTCCTCATTTTCTCGGCTCTCTCTCTCTCACTCTCTCTCACTTTCTCTTCATCTCCTGTGTCAAACAGTCGTCACACACTCCCTGAGAAGCCAGGTGGGAGGGAGGGAGGGAGGGAGGGAGAGAGAGAGAGAGAGAGAGGGGAGGGAGGGAGGGAGGGAGGGAGGAGAGAGAGAGAGAGAGAGAGAGAGAGAGAGAGAGAGAGAGGAAGGGGAGGATGGTAGACATAATAAGGTCATGATATGAATGGAGGGAGGGTGGAGAGAGAGAGAGGGGTGAAAAGAAGAGTATGTGGAAGAGTTAGGAGGAGATTCAGAGAGAGAGAGAGGGGGGTGAAAAGAAGAGTATGTGGAAGAGTTAGGAGGAGATTCAGAGAGAGAGAGGGGGGGTGAAAATGAGAGAGAGAGAAGGGTGAAAATGAGAGAGAGAGGGGAGAAAAGGAGAGAGAGAGAGGGGAGAAAAGGAGAAAGGCAGGTGTGTGTCATGCAGGAGGGTGAGTGGTGGGGAGGGGGGGGGTGTTCTGCCTAAGGCTAGGTACTCATAATGACATTTTCACAGCGCTATGGAGCAAGAGCTCTCCAGTTCACTGATGATAACATTTATTTGCTTATCCATGACATGACTGCCAGTTGCCTTCCAATTGAAAAACTCCCTCACTCCCACAACCAAACAGGTCTGCCTCCCCCGAGTGTTTCCACACACACACACATGCACGCACACAAACACACCTACATCCTGATTTAAGATGCCACAGGGGGCACCTCTGCAGTGGGGTAGATAAGATAAGGATGAGCGGATTAATAAAGGCATGCTGGGGCTGAGGGAGGGGTGGCCGGGAGCTGGGGGGATTCCCCCAAATACAGATCACACCCCTGGGTAGAAAATCCCACCCGGCAGCCCCCTGGCAGTCAACCACCACTGGTTGGGTAACCCCAGAGTAGGATTACTATGACACCATCATCAGCCAGACAGAAACTAATCATAATACTAGAGCAATTCAACAGAACATCACAGCAATGCAACAATCCTACAACATGTGCTTACAGTACCTTGAAACTGTGTGAATTTGATGGTACCCATCCGTTCTCCGTTCCTGAACATGACTTGGCCCTGGATAGAAAAGGAATGAAAAACACATTTAGAACATTTTAAAGCATTTAAAGTACTTAAGGACTCAATGAGGAATCACATGTTCAATACAATACACTTGTTGCCTTGTCCATATGATGCTGCCTTGTCCATGTGACATGATCCACATCAGCTACCAAGCTGAAACCAAACATAGTTGGCCCTTGTTAATACCCAGGCCTAAAGTCTAACAAGCTAAACCATCTGAATTGTTGGCCATCTTCAACGATGGGCTACAGCAGAGGAAGCAGTACAGCTAGAGATTATCTTGATATCATTTGAATTTAGATGCACTATTTTCTTGATGAGCCATTAAGTGTTGGCACATTTGTTAAATTTTTATTTTACCCCCTTTTCCTCCCCAATTTCGTGATGTCCAGTTGTTAGATACAGTCTTGTCGTACGGAGAAGGTCGAGAGCCATGCATCCTTCGAAACACGACCCTGCCAAGCCACACTGCTTCTTGACACAATGCTCGCTTAACCCGGAAGCCAGCCGCACCAATGTGTCGGAGGAAACACCGTACACCTGGCGACCATGTCAGCGTGCATTGCACCCAGCCAGCCACAAGAGTCTCTAGAGCACGATGGGACAAGGACAACATGGCCGGCCAAACTCTCCCCTAACCCGACAACGCTGGGCCAATTGTTCGCCGCCTCATGGGTCTCCCAGTCATGGCCAGCTGCGACACATGCTGGGATCGAACCAGGATCTGTGAGACACTGCGCCACTCGGGAGGTCCCAAGTGTTGGCACATTAACAGATATTAGTGGACTAGCACTGGGCTTCTTTTTGGATTAGAAGTTTGCAAAAATGTGTCTGTAAACAAAATGATTGGTCAGCAGATTAATTTGCTGATATCCTAAGAATATATTTTTGCTGTAGCACCCGCTCAAGCAGGTACAGTTGAAGTCGGAAGTTACACCAACTACATTTAAACTCAGTTTTTCGCAATTCCTGACATTTAATCCTAGTAAAAATTCCCTGTCTTATTTTAAGAATGTGAAATGTCAGAATAATAGTAACAATAATGATTTATTTCAGCTTTTATTTCTTTCATCACATTCCCTGTGGGTCAGACGTTTACATGCACTCATTTAGTATTTGGTAGCATTGCCTTTAAATTGTTCAACTTGGGTCAAACATTTCTGGTAGCCTTCTACAAGCTTCCCACAATAAGTTGGGTGAATTTTGTCCCATTCCTCCTGACAGAGCTGGTATAACTGAGTCAGGTTAGTAGGCCTCCTTGCTCGCACACGCTTTTTCAGTTCTGCCCACAAATTTTCTATAGGATTGAGGTCGGGGCTTTGTGATGCCCACTCCAATACCTTGACTTTGTTGTCCATAAGCCATTTTGCCACAACTTTGGAAGTATGCTTGGGGTCATTATCCATTTGGAAGACTCATTTGCAACCAAGCTTTAACTTATGTCTTGAGATGTTGCTTCAATATATCCACCAATTTTTTTTACCTCACGATGCCATCTATTTTGTGAAGTACACCAGTCCCTCCTGCAGCAAAGCAACCCCACAACATGATGCTGCCACCCACGTGCTTCATGGTTGGGATGGTGATCTTCGGCTTGCAAGCCTCCCCCTTTTTCCTCCAAACATAACAATGGTCATTATGGCCAAACAGTTTCATCAGAACAGAGGACATTTCTCCAAAAAGTACGATCTATGTCCCCATGTCCAGTTGCAAACCGTAGCCTGGCTTTTTTATGGTGGTTTTGGAGCAGTGGCTTCTTCCTTGCTGAGCAGCCTTTCAAGTTATGTCGATGTAGGACTCGTTTTACTGTGGATATAGATACTTTTGTATCTGTTTCCTCCAGGATCTTCAAAAGGTCATTTGCTGTAGTACTGGGATGATTTGCACTTTTCAAACCAAAGTACGTTCATCTCTAGGAGACAGAACGTGTCTCCTTCCTGAGCGGTATGACGGCTGTGTGGTCCCATGGTGTTTATACTTTAGTACTATTGTTTGTACAGATGAACGTGGTACCTTCAGGCGTTTGGAAATTGATCCCAAGGATGAATCAGACTTCAACTGTATATTTCACTTGTCATCCCCAAAGCCAACACCTTTCCTTCCAGTTCTCTGCTGCCAATGACTGGAACGAATTGTAAAAATCACTGAAGCTGGAGTCTTATATCTCCCTCACTAACTTTAAGCATCAGCTGTCAGAGCAGCTTACTGTGTACCTGTACACAGCCAATATTTATCTTCTTGCTCTTTTGCACCCCAGTATCTCTACTTGCACATCATCATTTGCACATCTATCACTACAGTTTTAATGCTAAATTGTAATTATTTCGCCTCTATGGCCTATTTATTGCCTTACCTCCCTACTCTTCTACATTTGCACACTCTGTACATATATTTTCTATTGTGTTATTGACTGTACATTTGTTTATGTGTAACTCTGTGTTGTTGTTTTTGTCGCACTGCTTTGCTTTATCTTGGCCAGGTCGCAGTTGTAAATGAGAACTCTTATCACAAATCTTCTTTAATGTCTTTATTGAGAATACCACCTTTTGGCTACTGAACAGACATCATTAGTCAGTCCTTCTACCTTTAAAACTTTGACATGTCTTTGATTTCAGCCTTAAGTGAAAGCGACTGGAAACAAATTACACTCTTCACATGGATCATCATTGATATTCTAAAAAACAACAATCGAGCCCAAATAAAATCATAAAAAGATATTTTCACACACAAAAAGTCTGGCAACTAACACATTGCCTTCCCTCCCTTATCCATCCTCATCCATCAAGACTGTGGAATGAATTCATCAAGCCATCTGCCCATAGAACTCCCTAATTAAACATTTAACTGGATCTGAGATTACTGCCGGCCACAGAAAAACAGGTGAATGAGAGAGACAGAGAGAGAGAGTTAGCATGGAGCTGATTAAAGCAGCGCTGACAGAGAGATGGGAAGGAAGGAAACCTATTGAAGAGACAATTTCAGTTCAAAAAGACGCTGAGGCTTTGAAGTCAGTCGCTGGGCGGGTTTCTGCACCCTGATTGGTTCCCTGTATTTGTATGCATCTGTGATGTGACTGAGTGTCTGTCTGTGTGAGCTCGGAGAGAGAGAGCTAGCTAAACCTACTGTCCTCACAGACAGCAGTGCTAGGCTAACTACGGTGGGATGGAGAGTTTTCTGCTGTTGTATGGCATTTAAAAAGTGACTGAAAGTGTAAGCTCAGAGAGAGATACCTATAGCTAACTGCCAAAATAAAGGAAGCTCTTGAGTAAATGAGGGATACACAGTACATTGAAAGCAGGTGCTTCCACACAGGTTTGGTTCCTGAGTTAATTAAGAAATTAACATCCCATCTTGCTTCGGGTCATGTATAAAAATGCCCAGTTGCCCACTATTTTGGCTAGCATGGCTAGAAGACCTCAGTGACTTTGAAAGAGAGTTCTCAAACGTGCATGGGATGTTTAATGGATGCCTATCTCAGTCACCAGATCTCAACCCAACACTTATGGGAGATTCTGGATGAATGATGTCACATTCCTCTGATAGAGTTCCAGACACTTGTAGAATCTATGCCAATGCGTATTGAAGCTGTTCTGGTGGCTTGTGGTGCCCAACAACCTATTAAGACACTTTATGTTGGTGTTTCCTTTATTTTGGCAGTTACCTGCAGCTAGTCTTGACACTGCTGCTAATAAAGCCTTCACCTCAGTGCTATTTGTTTTTTAAATTGTACCTTTATTTAACTAGGCAAGTCAGTTAAGAAAAAATTCTTATTTTCAATGACAGCCTAGGAATAGTGGGTTAACTGCCTGTTCAGGGGCAGAACGACAGATTTGTACCTTGTCAGCTCAGGGATTTGAACTTGCAACCTTACGGTTACCAGTCCAACGCTCTAACCACTAGGCTACCCTGCCACCCCATATGCTGACAGTGGTGAGATGGCGCTAAAACAAAAGAGTCTTTAGGCCAAGCATCGGTAGAAAACTGCAGTAGAAAAGTACTATAAGTGTTTCCTGCTTCCTATTCTGAGACTCCGGTAATGTTTTTCTTTACAGTGGCTTGCGAAAGTATTCACCCCTCTTGGCATTTTTCCAATTTTGTTGCCTTACAACCTGGAATTAAAATGGATTTTTTTTGCCTACCATGCCTCCACTTTGCAGATGCTAAATATTTTTTATTGTGAAACAAACAAGAAATAAGACAAAAAAACTGACAACTTGAGCGTGCATAACTTTTCACCCCCCCCAAAGTCAATACTTTGTAGAACCACCTTTTGCAGCAATTACAGATGCAAGTCTCTTGGGGTATGTCTGTATAAGCTTGCCACATCTAGCCACTGGGATTTTTGTCCATTTTTCAAGGCAAAACTGTTCCAGCTCCTTCAAGTTTCAAGATCTGCGGCCAACAAGGCAGAGTTCATCTCAGCCTATGTCTCCCTCCAGTCCCTCGACTTCTTGGCTCTGACGGAAACATGGATCACCACAGACAACACCGCTACTCCTACTGCTCTCTCTTCGTCCGCCCACGTGCTCTCGCACACCCCGAGAGCTTCTGGTCAGCGGGGTGGTGGCACCGGGATCCTCATCTCTCCCAAGTGGTCATTCTCTCTTTCTCCCCTTACCCATCTGTCTATCGCCTCCTTTGAATTCCATGCTGTCACAGTTACCAGCCCTTTCAAGCTTAACATCCTTATCATTTATCGCCCTCCAGGTTCCCTCGGAGAGTTCATCAATGAGCTTGATGCCTTGATAAGCTCCTTTCCTGAGGACGGCTCACCTCTCACAGTTCTGGGCGACTTTAACCTCCCCACGTCTACCTTTGACTCATTCCTCTCTGCCTCCTTCTTTCCACTCCTCTCTCCTCTTTTGACCTCACCCTCTCACCTTCCCCCCTACTCACAAGGCAGGCAATACGCTCGACCTCATCTTTACTAGATGCTGTTCCTCCACTAACCTCATTGCAACTCCCCTCCAAGTCTCCGACCACTACCTTGTATCCTTTTCCCTCTCGCTCTCATCCAACACTTCCCACACTGCCCCTACTCGGATGGTATCGCGCCGTCCCAACCTTCGCTCTCTCTCCCCGCTACTCTCTCCTCTTCCATCCTATCATCTCTTCCTCTGCTCAAACCTTCTCCAACCTATCTCCTGATTCTGCCTCCTCAACCTCCTCTCCTCCTCCCTTTCTGCATCCTTTGACTCTCTATGTCCCCTATCCTCCAGGCTGGCTCGGTCCTCCTCCCGCTCCGTGGCTCGACGACTCATTGCGAGCTCACAGAACAGGGCTCCGGGCAGCCGAGCGGAAATGGAGGAAAACTCGCCTCCCTGCAGACCTGGCATCCTTTCACTCCCTCCTCTCTACATTTTCCTCCTCTGTCTCTGCTGCTAAAGCCACTTTCTACCACTCTAAATTCCAAGCATCTGCCTCTAACCCTAGGGAAGCTCTTTGCCACCTTCTCCTCCCTCCTGAATCCTCCTCCCCCTCCCCCTCCTCCTCCTCTCTGCAGATGACTTCGTCAACCATTTTGAAAAGAAGGTCGACGACATCCGATCCTCGTTTGCTAAGTCAAACGACACCGCTGGTTCTGCTCACACTGCCCTACCCTGTGCTCTGACCTCTTTCTCCCTCTCTCTCCAGATGACATCTCGCGTCTTGTGACGGCCGGCCGCCCAACAACCTGCCCGCTTGACCCTATCCCCTCCTCTCTTCTCCAGACCATCTCCGGTGACCTTCTCCCTTACCTCACCTCGCTCATCAACTCATCCCTGACCGCTGGCTACGTCCCTTCCGTCTTCAAGAGAGCGAGAGTTGCACCCTTCTGAAAAAACCTACACTCGATCCCTCCGATGTCAACAACTACAGACCAGTATCCCTTCTTTCTTTTCTCTCCAAAACTCTTGAACGTGCCGTCCTGGCCAGCTCTCCCGCTATCTCTCTCAGAATGACCTTCTTGATCCAAATCAGTCAGGTTTCAAGACTAGTCATTCAACTGAGACTGCTCTTCTCTGTATCACGGAGGCGCTCCGCACTGCTAAAGCTAACTCTCTCCTCTGCTCTCATCCTTCTAGACCTATCGGCTGCCTTCGATACTGTGAACCATCAGATCCTCCTCTCCACCCTCTCCGAGTTGGGCATCTCCGGCGCGGCCCACGCTTGGATTGCGTCCTACCTGACAGGTCGCTCCTACCAGGTGGCGTGGCGAGAATCCGTCTCCTCACCACGTGCTCTCACCACTGGTGTCCCCAGGGCTCTGTTCTAGGCCCTCTCCTATTCTCGCTATACACCAAGTCACTTGGCTCTGTCATAACCTCACATGGTCTCTCCTATCATTGCTATGCAGACGACACACAATTAATCTTCTCCTTTCCCCTTCTGACGACCAGGTGGCGAATCGCATCTCTGCATGTCTGGCAGACATATCAGTGTGGATGACGGATCATCACCTCAAGCTGAACCTCGGCAAGACGGAGCTGCTCTTCCTCCCGGGAAGGACTGCCCGTTCCATGATCTCGCCATCACGGTTGACAACTCCATTGTGTCCTCGTCCCAGAGCGCTAAGAACCTTGGCGTGATCCTGGACAACACCCTGTCGTTCTCAAATAACATCAAGGCGGTGGCCCGTTCCTGTAGGTTCATGCTCTACAACATCCGCAGAGTACGACCCTGCCTCACACAGGAAGCGGCGCAGGTCCTAATCCAGGCACTTGTCATCTCCCGTCTGGATTACTGCATCGCTGTTGGCTGGGCTCCCTGCCTGTGCCATTAAACCCCTACAACTCATCCAGAACGCCGCAGCCCGTCTGGTGTTCAACCTTCCCAAGTTCTCACGTCACCCCGCTCCTCCGCTCTCTCCACTGGCTTCCAGTTGAAGCTCGCATCCGCTACAAGACCATGGTGCTTGCCTACGGAGCTGTGAGGGGAACGGCACCTCACTACCTCCAGGCTCTGATCAGGCCCTACACCCAAACAAGGGCACTGCGTCATCCACCTCTGGCCTGCTCGCCTCCCTACCACTGAGGAAGTACAGTTCCCGCTCAGCCCAGTCAAAACTGTTCGCTGCTCTGGCCCCCAATGGTGGAACAAACTCCTCACGACGCCAGGACAGCGGAGTCAATCACCACCTTCCGGAGACACCTGAAACCCCACCTCTTTAAGGAATACCTAGGATAGGATAAAGTAATCCTTCTCCCCTCCCCCCCCTTAAAAGACCTAGATGCACTATTGTAAAGTGGCTGTTCCACTGGATGTCATAAGGTGAAAGCACCAATTTGTAAGTCGCTCTGGATAAGAGCGTCTGCTAAATGACTTAAATGTAAATGTAAATGTAAGTTGGATGGGTTCCGCTGGTGTACAGCAATCTTTAAATCATACCACAGATTCTCAATTGGATTGAGGTCTGGGCTTTCACTAGGGCATTCCAAGACATGTAAATGTTTCCCCTTAAACCACTCGGGTGTTGCTTTAGCAGTATGCTAGGGCCATTGTCCTGCTGGAAGGTGAACCTCCCAGTATCAAATATCTTGAAGACTGAAACAGGTTTCCCTCAAGAATTTCCCTGTATTTAGCGCCATCCAGCATTCCTTCAATTCTGACCAGTTTCCCAGTCCCTGCCGATAAAAAACACATGCACAGCATGATGCTGCCACCACGCTTCACTGTGGGGATAGTGTTCTCGGGGTGACGAGAGGTGTTGGGTTTGAGCCAGACATAGCGTTTTCCTTGATGACCAAAAAGCTCAATTTTAGTCTCATCTAACCAGAGTACCTTCTTCCATATGTTTGGGGAGTCTCCCACATGCCTTTTGGCGAACACCAAATGTGTTTGCTTATTTTTTTATTTAAGCAATGGCTTTTTATTCTGGCCACTCTTCTGTAAAGTCCAACTCTGTGGAGTGTACGGCTTAAAATGGTCCCATGTGACAGATCATGTGACACTTAGATTGCATACAGGTGGACTTTATTTAACTAATTACTGTATGTGACTTCTGAAGGTAATTGGTTGCACCAGATCTTATTTAGGGGCTTCATAGCAAATGGGGTAAATACATATGCATGCACCACTTTAAAAAATATATATATTTAGAATTTTTTGAAACAAGTTATTTTTTTCACTTCACCAATTTGGACTATACATGAAATCCAAATAAAAATCAATGTAAATTCCAGGTTGTAATGCAACAAAACAGGAAAAATGACAAGGGGGTGAATACTTTTGCAAGGCACTGTAAATGTATAAGTACTCAGGGTCAGATGCTGTAACTCTGGAACAAAGGAACTTTTTACCTGGCATCAATTGTGTTTAATAAGACGGTGTAATTGTGTCTTTCTGCAGGAGTATGTAGGAGAGCTGATCTAGGATCAGGTTCCCCCTGTCCATTTAATCTTATTAATTGTTATCTGAAAGGCTAAACTGATCCTAAATCAGCACTCCTACTTTACGACCTTTGATACATTCAGCCCATGGTCCTGTTAAGCATGTGACTGTGAGAAGCCGTGCCGAGAGAGAGTATGTTGTAGTTCCCAATCTTTTCCCCACTGGGGGGCTCAGGCTGCATGACTGTTGCCAGGAGGTTCACCGTGTTTTGCTGCCGGAAGTCATATTGAACGATCGCTGACATTCCTGAGCCTGACGTAAGTGTGTGGTTGTGTAGTGCACTTAAGAAACTGTAAAAAGTGTAGAAATATGTGTGAAATTTTTGAAGAGCCTGTGGTCTAGTGTCTATGCTCCTGGCTCCTCTCTCCACCAGAGACCAGGGTTCAATTCCTGATCCAACCCTTTTGTCTGTTACTTCCAACTGCCTGTGTCCACTGATTAATTCCGTCTAAATAAAGGTTTAAAAAAAATACCCTCAAAAATAAAATAAATGTGTAAAAATATCAGTATGCACAATCAATACCGGATGTTGTATTTCTAATCTGGAGGGTCTTGATATTCATATCTCATTAATGGCAGATACATAAAAGAAGAAACAAAATGTCATTACATTGTTCTCCAGCTCCTGGAGCTCTGGTTCAGCTGGAGCAGGGAGGGAGCCAGGGTGAGTTGACCCAGACTAACAGCCCTCTCTGGGATTCACAGACCCAGCCTGCCCTTGTTGATGAGGGCGGTATAACTGTGTTTGAGGAGGTGAGATGGCGGTATCACTTTGCTACTTTGTTTCTGGAGGTGAGAAAAGGGAGGAAGGGAAGAAAGCGGGATGTTTGCCCCAGAGAGAGTCTCTGGTTGTGGGCTGCATGTGTGAAAAGAGGGAGTTCCCTGGAGGTCTGGAGACAGAAAGCAGCACACACACACACACACACACACACACACACACACACACACACACACACACACACACACACACACACACACACACACACACACACACACACACACACACACACACACACACACACACACACACACCTCTCTGTGCCCGCATGTAAGGACTATCTGCCCTCAGGCTGTGTTACCATCCATTAGACAGGAGGCACTAAAACCAATACACTGGCCTACGGGTCCTGGTAGAAAGGATATTGCACTACATAGGGAATAGGGTGCCTTTTGAGACACGCCTACTGTCTGGATAGACAAGGGCCCCTGTCTCCTTTGTCTCCTTTGTCTCCTCTGTCTCCTTTGTCTCCTCTGTCTCCCCTATCTCCTCTGTCTCCTCTGTCTCCTCTATCTCCTCTGTCTCCTCTGTCTCCTCTGTCTCCCCTATCTCATCTGTCTCCTCTGTCTCCCCTATCTCCTCTGTTTCCTCTGTCTCCCCTATCTCCTCTGTCTCCTCTGTCTCCCCTATCTCCTCTGTCTCCTCTGTCTCCCGTCTCCTCTGTCTCCCAAATCTCCTCTGTCTCCTCTGTTTCCCCTATCTCCTCTGTCTCCCCTATCTCCTCTGTCTCCCCTATCTCCCCTGTCTTCTCTGTCTCCCCTATCACCTCTGTCTCCTCTGTCTCCCCTATCACCTCTGTCTCCCCTGTTTCCCCTATCTCCTCTGTCTCTCCTATCTCATCTGTCTCCCCTATCTCCTCTGTCTCCCCTATCTCCTCTGTCTCCTCTGTCTCCCCTATCACCTCTGTCTTCTCTGTCTCCCCTATCACCTCTGTCTCCTCGGTCTCCCCTATCTCCTCTGTCTCCTCCATCTCCTCTCCCCTCCAGGCCATAGATGAAGAGGATGAATTCCACTGTACATGTTCACAGTGCTGCTAACAGCCCCGGCCAAAAGCCCTGGAGGCTTCTCTGAGCTAATGTTTCACTTCCTCTATTGTTCTGCCACTAGACTAGATCAATAGCAGGCGGCACCCAGAGAGCACATTAGACTGACTGGTGTGTTAGTGTCACGTGTTGTGGTTCACACTGGGGATGTTTAGGCAGCGGGTCTAGTACACGGGTGATGTGTGTGTGTGGAAACGCAGAGCCACGATGGGTTGTGGTGTGTGTGGAAACGCAGAGCCACGATGGGGTGTGGTGTGTGTGTGTATGGTGTGTGTGTATGGTGTGTGTGTGTGTGGTGTGTGTGTGGAAACGCAGAGCCACGATGGGGTATGGTGTGTGTGTGGTGTGTGTGTGTGGAAACGCAGAGCCATGATGGGGTATGGTGTGTGTGTGTGGTGTGTGTGTGTTCCCCATGGTTCTCCTTCTCCTCTAATAGAAATACGCACCTATACTCTGATGCTCTATAAAGGCACAGTAAAGGGGTTAATTATCCTGTGTATGTCTAAAATGGCAGCCTATTCCCTACATAGTGCAGTGCTCTAGTCAAAAGTAGTTCACTACATAGGTAATAGTCTGCCATTTGGAACGGACCTTATATCTCTGTCATTACTGTAATGCATGGCTGGTTCTGTGCAGACTGTACAGAATGTATAAACCGCATCAAGCTTTTTTATCGTCTCATGTCATGTACAGTTAGTTATCAGATGGATCAAACATCCTGAATACAAAATATTGTAATAAATCATAACTGAAATTATTTATAAATTACTGCAGAGCACAGAGCTCTAAATAGAGCATTTGAAAAATATTGAAAAATTCCTATAGACCTGGAGCAAATGTGATAAGTAATTTTTCAATACCATTACTGGGGTATTTTCTGCTCAAATGAACACAATTGTAAAACATATTATGCAATAGTGTTGCTTTCTGTGTTGCTTTCTGAATAGATGGTAATAGTGCAGCTGTACACACCCACACGCACACGCACACACACACACACACACACACACACACACACACACACACACACACACACACACACACACACACACAGCTCAGGCAGCCACCCTGGCAGCAGGACCCCGGGGGGGTGAGGCTATCTGGACTATCCATGTCTCCCTCCCTGCCACTGTCCTCCAGTAGCCTCCAGAGACAGACCCACTGGCAGCCCACTTCACCCCAGAGAGGCTGAGGGAACTGGGGGGAGAGAGAGTATGGTGTACTGTAATGCACCAAGGGAGATCAACCTTTTCTCCACTCTAAATACTCTTTCCCTCTCTACCTCTTCAGCCATCTCTCCTTCACTATTCCTCTTTCTCACTTGCTGTTTTACTGTTCTCTCTTTCGCTTTCCTCTTGCTCTCACTCTTTCTTTCTGTACCTCTATTCCTTTCTTCCCTCTCTGTTTCTCCTCTCTCTATTCCTCTATCTACCACATCACTCTTCTTCTTCATCTCCTCCTCCCTCTCTGATCTCTGTCCATCTCTTCACATCCTCAGCCAGCAGCCATATCCTACACACACACACACACACACACACACACACACACACACACACACACACACACACACACACACACACACAGACACACACACACAGACACACACACACACACACACACACACACACACACACACACACACACACACACACACGCACACACACGTCTTCTCTCTCTAATTGTCTTCGATAAGTATTTGCTAATCAGACTGATCCGTGGTGTGATGAAGGCCTCATTTCTCCATAATCTTCTTGGTTTAGAGCCACTAATCATGATGAAATGGCCTTTAATGTGGTTTGGGCCTGAGGAAATGTCTCGTCACAATTCCATGTTAAGTGGCACGCTCACAGTAGCGCTTGGTTGCATGTTGTGAAAAGCAAGTTGTTTGTAACGAGCATAGCCAATAAGAACACTGGGATTGTCATAGTGACAGCCCTAACCACCAAAAGGAACAGCCCAACCACCAATAAGGACAGCCAACCACCAATAGGGAGAGCTCAACCACCAATGGGGACAGCCCAACCACCAATATTCTGTATTAGATTGGTAATGGTCTCTAAAGTGATTAAAAAGGTCTGCTTTAAGTGCCCCTTTGACAGTTCTTTACTGTATGTACATTAATGTGGCTGGTGCCTGGCCTAGCAGCTCTCCAGAGTTGAATCAGGTGTGTGTGTGTGTGTGTGTGTGTGTGTGTGTGTGTGTGTGTGTGTGTGCGTTTGTGCGTGCGCGTTTGTGAGTGTCTATGTGTCTGTGTGTGCACATGAGCATATGTGTACATCACTCTGTGTGTGCTTGAGAACATGACGGTGTGTGTGTGTACACATTTGTTTGTGTTAGTGTGACATTGAATCAGGATGGGGCACAGTGGGAGTGGGGAGGGCCCGGCTGTTGCTGAAAGGTCTGGCCAGGTTGGACTCCATAGTCCTGGTTACTGTAGAGGTCGTTTCACGCTGGGCCCTGTATAACACAGCTGACCTCAATACTGAAAGCTTGCCTCTGACCTGGAGAGACTTGAAGGTCTGAGCCACCCTTCAGATAAACACAACTAGGCACCTGATGTCACTGTTTTATTGTATAAAGAATGATGTATTAAATATATACTGTAGAGAGAGTCAATATAGAATAGAAAAGTAGACACATACTCACAGTCATGACAAAGCTTGACTTTTGATAAAAACCTGTCTTCTATATATTGTTGTTATTCGTTATAATATTGATAATGTTCCCTGATGAATCACCATTACCCTTGATCATGTCAAAGCAAGCCTTGTTCCAGCCAGAATGGCCCATATACAGTAGAGCAGGAGTCTAGTTTCTGTTTCCATGAGGCCAGAATGGCCCATATACAGTAGAGCAGGAGTCTAGTTTCTGTTTCTATAACATGAGGCAGCTTGATGATCAGGTATACCCTCTGGACAGGACACTAGTCAGTCTCCTGTTTCTATAACATGAGGCAGCTTGATGATCAGGTATACCCTCTGGACAGGACACTAGTCAGTCTCCTGTTTCTATAACATGAGGCAGCTTGATGATCAGGTATACCCTCTGGACAGGACACTAGTCAGTCTCCTGTTTCTATAACATGAGGCAGCTTGATGATCAGGTATACCCTCTGGACAGGACACTAGTCAGTCTCCTGTTTCTATAACATGAGGCAGCTTGATGATCAGGTATACCCTCTGGACAGGACACTAGTCAGTCTCCTGTTTCTATAACATGAGGCAGCTTGATGATCAGGTATACCCTCTGGACAGGACACTAGTCAGTCTCCTGTTTCTATAACATGAGGCAGCTTGATGATCAGGTATACCCTCTGGACAGGACAGGACACACTAGTCTCCAGTTTCTATAACATGAGGCAGCTTGATGATCAGGTATACCCTCTGGACAGGACACTAGTCAGTCTCCTGTTTCTATAACATGAGGCAGCTTGATGATCAGGTATAGTCCTCCTCTGGACAGGACACTAGTCAGTCTCCTGTTTCTATAACATGAGGCAGCTTGATGATCAGGTATATCCTCTGGACAGGACACTAGTCAGTCTCCTGTTTCTATAACATGAGGCAGCTTGATGATCAGGTATACCCTCTGGACAGGATGCTAGCCCTTTTCCTTATATCAGGGAAAGCCCATTGACTCACCGTGACACCATAGAAGTTGGTTTCGTTCATGACGTCCAGCACCAGCTTGCCCACCTCCCGGTCGTCCACGGTGAAGTTGTGGTACATGTCCTGCCTCTCCTTGTGCTGCAGTAAATCCATGACGCGGGTCAGGGTCTTCGCTATCACCCAGATCCCGTCGTAGGCGAAGCCGTGGTACTTCGAGGGCTCCACCCCCTTCTGCTGCAGCTCTTTACTGTACTCCCTCTCGTACTCTTTAGGTGTCTGAATGTAAGGAGAGAGAGGGGACAATATAAGCTTTTTAGGTTGCCTCCCAAATGCCACTCTATTCCCAACATAGTGCATTACTTTTCACCAGAACCCTATGGGGGGAATAGGGAATAATGTGGCATTGGGAAACATCCTTAGATAGAATGCTTTTCTTCTATCCACTATACAGGACAATGAGTCCTTTGGCTAAGAATCAACAGGTACAAGCATTTCATCCACAATAGCCGTCAACGTCCTAAGGGCAACAAAGGAGTGGCTCAAGAAGAAGCACATTAAAGTCCTGGAGTGGCCTAGCCAGACTCCAGACCTTAATCCATAGAACATCTGTGGAGGGAGCTGAAGGTTCGAGTTGCCAAACGTCAGCCTCGAAACCTTAATGACTTGGAGAAGATCTGCAAAGAGGAGTGGAACAAAATCCCTCCTGAAATGTGTGCAAACCTGGTGGCCAACTATAAGAAACATCTGACCTCTGTGATTGCCAACAAGGGTTTTGCCAACAAGTACTAAGTCATGTTTTGCAGAGGGGTCAAATACTTATTTCCCTCATTAAAATGCAAATCAATTTATAACATTTTTGACATGTTGTTTTTCTGGATTATTTAGTTGTTATTCTGTCTCACTGTTCAAATAAATCTACCATTAAAATTATAGACTGATCATTTCTTTGTCAGTGGGCAAACGTACAAAATCAGCAGGGGATCAAATACTTTTTTCCCTCACTGTATGTGTGAGTTGAGGTAATATTTTGTAAATATTCCTCACCCCGCAGGTGCAAAACAGTTATACACTATACCGTGTACCAAAATGCTTATCAGGAACACTCACCCTTCCAGAGATCCCCTTGACCTGTTTGGCGCTGAGGGGTTCAAAGTCCACAGCGATGTATCCCTCCATAGCGGTCAGCAACTTCCTGGTGGTGCAGTTGGTGGAGTTGGCCTGCTCCCACCAGTTGCCCTGGTACCAGCCTGGTATGATCCACTGGTACTTACTACCATACATGTTCAGGTTGTACGCCTGGGGGAAGGATGTTTGGTTAGTACACACACATACAGGTGTGTCCATACAAACACTCACCACATACAGTGTATGCAAACAACTACACACTACCATACATACCATGCACCCACAAACACACAAGCACCCACTTTGTACCTATTCTATGTCAAACAACAGTCTGCATTGACATTGTAATCTGTCTTAGACACATTGTTAATCATTACAGACAGCAATGTCAGTGGTATGCTGTTCTGTAAAACACTGGTCACTGAGACAGTCATGTCAGTGGTATGCTGTTCTGTAAGACACTGGTCACTGAGACAGTCATGTCAGTGGTATGCTGTTCTGTAAGACACTGGTCACTGAGACAGTCATGTCAGTGGTATGCTGTTCTGTAAAACACTGGTCACTGAGACAGTCATGTCAGTGGTATGCTGTTCTGTAAAACACTGGTCACTGAGACAGTCATGTCAGTGGTATGCTGTTCTGTAAAACACTGGTCACTGAGACAGTCATGTCAGTGGTATGCTGTTCTGTAAAACACTGGTCACTGAGACAGTCATGTCAGTGGTATGCTGTTCTGTAAAACACTGGTCACTGAGACAGTCATGTCAGTGGTATGCTGTTCTGTAAAACACTGGTCACTGAGACAGTCATGTCAGTGGTATGCTGTTCTGTAAGACACTGGTCACTGAGACAGTCATGTCAGTGGTATGCTGTTCTGTAAGACACTGGTCACTGAGACAGTCATGTCAGTGGTATGCTGTTCTGTAAGACACTGGTCACTGAGACAGTCATGTCAGTGGTATGCTGTTCTGTAAGACACTGGTCACTGAGACAGTCATGTCAGTGGTATGCTGTTCTGTAAAACACTGGTCACTGAGACAGTCATGTCAGTGGTATGCTGTTCTGTAAAACACTGGTCACTGAGACAGTCATGTCAGTGGTATGCTGTTCTGTAAAACACTGGTCACTGAGACAGTCATGTCAGTGGTATGCTGTTCTGTAAAACACTGGTCACTGAGACAGTCATGTCAGTGGTATGCTGTTCTGTAAGACACTGGTCACTGAGACAGTCATGTCAGTGGTATGCTGTTCTGTAAGACACTGGTCACTGAGACAGTCATGTCAGTGGTATGCTGTTCTGTAAGACACTGGTCACTGAGACAGTCATGTCAGTGGTATGCTGTTCTGTAAACACTGGTCACTGAGACAGTCATGTCAGTGGTATGCTGTTCTGTAAAACACTGGTCACTGAGACAGTCATGTCAGTGGTATGCTGTTCTGTAAAACACTGGTCACTGAGACAGTCATGTCAGTGGTATGCTGTTCTGTAAAACACTGGTCACTGAGACAGTCATGTCAGTGGTATGCTGTTCTGTAAAACACTGGTCACTGAGACAGTCATGTCAGTGGTATGCTGTTCTGTAAAACACTGGTCACTGAGACAGTCATGTCAGTGGTATGCTGTTCTGTAAGACACTGGTCACTGAGACAGTCATGTCAGTGGTATGCTGTTCTGTAAAACACTGGTCACTGAGACAGTCATGTCAGTGGTATGCTGTTCTGTAAAACACTGGTCACTGAGACAGTCATGTCAGTGGTATGCTGTTCTGTAAAACACTGGTCACTGAGACAGTCATGTCAGTGGTATGCTGTTCTGTAAAACACTGGTCACTGAGACAGTCATGTCAGTGGTATGCTGTTCTGTAAAACACTGGTCACTGAGACAGTCATGTCAGTGGTATGCTGTTCTGTAAAATACTGGTCACTGAGACAGTCATGTCAGTGGTATGCTGTTCTGTAAGACACTGGTCACTGAGACAGTCATGTCAGTGGTATGCTGTTCTGTAAAACACTGGTCACTGAGACAGTCATGTCAGTGGTATGCTGTTCTGTAAAACACTGGTCACTGAGACAGTCATTAATGTCAATATGAATAGGATTTCAGATTTTACTGACACTCATAATGGTAGTTACACCTATATGTTTGACAACTTGATGCATGCGTGGGTGGGTGCATGTGTGTGTGTGTGTGCGAGTGTGTGTGTGCATGTGTTTCTGCATGCGTGGGTGCGTGTGTGTGTGTGTGTGCATGTGTTTCTGCATGCGTGGGTGTGTGTGTGTGCGTGTGCGTGTGTGTGAGTGTGCATGTGTGTGAGTGTGTGTGTGTGTGTGTGTGTGTGTGTGTGTGTGTGTGTGTGTGTGTGTATATATATACACAAACAATACTCACACAGCAGAATACTTTGGAGGCCAGGTTCTCATCAAACTGTCCGATAATGATCCTTACGTCATTATCCTAAAGAGATGGCATAACAGACAAAAGGGTTGGCCTTCCGCTACAAGCAGCTAATCATTAGCAGCAATCACATCACAATAGTGCACTTTGCATAACATACATATTCTAGGCTCTGTCTGAAGACTCTGTACTGTGCAGTATGAGATGTGCTATGCAAATATCACCACATTAACAATTCCTAAACAAATGTAACAGCTGTCCTAGTGCGAGGATTTTGTCATTTTGGTTCTCTGTAGCTCAGTTGGTAGAGCATGAAGCTTGTAATGCCAGGATATTGGGTTCAATTCCCGGGACCAGCCATACGCTGCTAAATGACATATATCATATTATTATATAGTATTATACAGGTATATATGATCGTCTTATCACATTCAAATAAACTGTGATTTCGGCACTTTAGATGTTGATATCAGTGTAATTGCCACCTCATCAGTGTAAGGACTACAGGTAACTGTCACCTCATCAGTGTACGGACTACAGGTAACTGTCACCACATCAGTGTAAGGACTACAGGTAACTGTCACCTCATCAGTGTAAGGACTACAGGTAACTGTCACCTCATCAGTGTAAGGACTACAGGTAACTGTCACCTCATCAGTGTAAGGACTACAGGGAACTGTCACCTCATCAGTGTAAGGACTACAGGGAACTGTCACCTCATCAGTGTAAGGACTACAGGGAACTGTCACCTCATCAGTGTAAGGACTACAGGTAACTGTCACCTCATCAGTGTAAGGACTACAGGTAACTGTCACCTCATCAGTGTAAGGACTACAGGTAACTGTCACCTCATCAGTGTACGGACTACAGGTAACTGTCACCTCATCAGTGTAAGGGCTACAGGGAACTGGTCTGATGGTGTAGATATAGGTGCTGGGCTAAGTCCCAAATGGCCATTTGAGATATACACTTGGTGTTTCTTTGTTAGCTATAGGGCAGAGGCTGCAATATCAAGCCATAAAGTGTCAATCCATAACAACACAGCCATTAGTGTCAGCGCAGAGAATTGCTTCCTATCCACAGGGCCAGGGAGGAGAGATCTACATGGAATCGAGAGCACATGCTAGCATGATTGAGTCAGTAAATAGTTCACCACCTCCTCAAAGTGGCAGGAGCTTTGAGTAGCGAGGTTTGAAGTCTGAGGCTCCTGTCTGTCTGTCTGTCTGTCACCACCCTGCATGGTGGTGAACTGCATAGACCTCCCCAACCCATAACATCACACAAAATCATGTGATTCAATCTTGATACAGGAAGGAAGGGGGTAGGAGTGATGCTTGACTCGAATGCGGGATTGTGCATGTCTATCAAAACACAACTGGTACCCTTCTCCCTATGCCCTATTGGCCCTGTCAAAAGAAGGGCACTATGTAGGGAACAGGGTGCCATTTAGGATGTACACTAAGGTAGTAACACATGTATCAAGTCTAGAAAAGGTCCGTTTGACTGAGGATGTACAGTTGAAGTCGGAAGTTTACATACAACTTAGCCAAATACATTTAAACTCAGTTTTTCACAATTCCTGACATTTAATCCTAGTAAAAATTCCCTGTCTTAGGTCAGTTAGGATCACCACTTTATTTTAAGAATGTGATATGTCAGAATAATAGTAGAGAGAATTATTTATTTCAGCTTTTATTTTTTTAATCACATTCCCAGTGGGTCAGAAGTTTACATACACTCAATTAGTATTTGGTAGCATTTCCTTCAAATTGTTGAACTTGGATCAAATGTTTTGGGTAGCCTTCCACAAGCTTCCCACAATAAGTTGGGTGAATGTTGGCCCATTCCTCCTGACAGAGCTGGTGTAACTGAGTCTGGTTAGTAGGCCTCCTTGCTCGCACACGTTTTTTCAGTTCTGCACACAAATTCTCTATAGGATTGAGGTCAGGGCTTTGTGATGGCCACTCCAATACCTTGACTTTGTTGTCCTTAAGCCATTTTGCCACAACTTTGTAAGTATGCTTGGGGTTATTGTCCATTTGGAAGATCCATTTGCGACCAAGCTTTAAGTTCCTGACTGATGTCTTGAGATGTTGCTTCAATACATCTACATATTTTCCTCCCTCATGAAGCCATCTATTTTGTGAAGTGCACCAGTCCCTCCTGCAGCAAAGCATCCCCACAACATGATGCTACCACCCCAGTGCTTCACGGTTGGGATGGTGTTCTTCTGCTTGCAAGAATCCCCCTTTTTCCTCCAAACAGAACAATGGTCATTACGGCCAAACAGTTCTATTTTTGTTTAATCAGACCAGAAGACATTTCTCCAACAAGTATGATCTTTGTCCCCATGTGTAGTTGCAAACCGTAGTCTGGCTTTTTTATGGCGGTTTTGGAGCAGTAGCTTCTTCCTTGCTGAGCGGCCTTTCATGTCAATATAGGACTCGTTTTACTGTGAATATAGATACTTCTGTACCTGTTTCCTCCAGCATCTTGACAAGGTCCTTTGCTGATGTTCTGGGATTGATTTGCACTTTTCACACCAAAGTATGTTCATCTCTAGGAGAGTGGTATGACGGCTGCGTGGTCCCATGGTGTTTATACTTGCGTACTATTGTTTTTACAGATGAACCTTCTGGCGTTTGGAAATTCCTCGCAACGATGAACCAGACTTGTGGAGGTCTTGGCTGATTTCTTTTGATTTTCCCATGATGTTAAGCAAAGAGGCACTGAGTTTGAAGGTAGGCCTTTAAATACATCCACAGGTACACCTCCAATTGACTCAAATGATGTCAATTAGCCTATCAGAAGCTTCTAAAGCCATGACATAATTTTCTGGATTTTTCCAAGCAGTGTAAAGGCACAGTCAGCTTAGTGTTTGTAAACTTCTGACCCACTGGAATTGTGATACAGTGAATTACAAGTTAAATAATCTGTCTATAAACAATTGTTGGAAAAATTACTTGTGTCATGCACAAAGTAGAATTGCTAACTGACTTGCCAAAACTATCGTTTGTTAACAAGAAATTTGTGGAGTGGTTGAAAAACGAGTTTTAATGACTCCAACCTAAGTGTGTGTAAACTTCCGACTTGAACTGTGTTTCTAACCAGCTAAAACCACAGTATGGGTGAACAGCCATTTCCGATAAATAATTTCCCCTTACACCATTAAAAAGCACGTCAACAGTGAAGAGGCAACCCTGGGATGCTGGCCTTCTAGGCAGAGTTGCAAAGAAAAAGTCATATCTCAGACTGGCCAATTAAAATAATAGATTAAGATGGGCAAAAGAACAGACACTGGACAGAGGAACTCTGCCTAGAAGGCCAGCATCCCATAGTCGCCTCTTCACTGTTGATGTTGAGGCTGATGTTTTGCATGTACTATTTAATGAAGCTGCCAGTTGAAGACTTGTGAGGCGTCTGTTTCTCAAACTAGACACTCTAATGTACTTGTCCTCTTGTTCAGTTGTGCATCGGGGCCTCCCACTCCTCTTTCTATTCTGGTTAGGGCCAGTTTGTGCTGTTCTGTGAAGGGAGTAGTACAGTACACAGTGTTGTACGAGATCTTCAGTTTCTTGGCAATTTCTCGCATGGAATAGCCATAATTTCTCAGAACAAGAATAGACTGATGAGTTTCAGAAGAAAGTTCTTTGCTTCTGGCCATTTTGAGCCTGTAATTGAACCCACAAATACTGATGTTCCAGATACTCAGCTAGTCTAAAGAAGGCCAATTGTATTGCTTCTTTAATCAGAACAACAGTTTTCAGCTGTGCTAACATAATTGCAAAAGGGTTTTCTAATGATCATTTAGCCTTTTAAAATGATAAACTTGGATTAGCTAACACAACGTGCCATTGGAACACAGGAGTGATGGTTGCTGATAATGGGCCTATGTACACCTATGTAGATATTCCATTAAAAATCTCCCCTTTCCAGCTACAATAGTAATTTACAACATTAACAATATCTACACTGTATTTCTGATCAACTTGATGTTAAAAATGTGCTTTTCTTTCTAAAACAAGGACATTTCTAACTTTTGAACGGTAGTATACATATATATATATATTTCACAACATACATTATTTTGACATCAGTAAAATTAACTAATTTCAACTGTAGACTTTTCACTCTTTTTAGAAAGTATTCACACCCCTTGACTTTTTGGACATTTTGTTGTGTTACAGCCTACATTTGATTCAATGTATTACATTTAGATTTTGTGTCCCTGATCTTTGCACAATACCCAATAATGTCAGTGGAATTATGTTTTTAGAAATGTTTACAAATTAATACAAAATGAAAAGCTGAAATGCCAATAAGTATTTAACCCCTTTGTTGTGGCAGGCCTACATTTGCTTAACAATTCACATACTAAGTTGCAATAATGGTGTTTAACATGATTGTTTAATGACTACCTCATCTCTGTATCCCACACATACAATTATCTGTAAGGTCCCTCAGTCAAGCATTGAATTTGAAGCACATTTTCAATCAGGGACCAGGGAGGTTCCCCAAAGGTTCGCATAGAAGGACACCGATTGGTACATGGGTAGAAAGAAAATACAAACAGACATGGAATATCCCTTTGAGCATGAAGTTATTAATTACACTTTGGATGGTGTATCAATACACCAAGTCACTACTAAGATACAGGCGTCCTTCCTAACTCAGTTGCTAGAGAGGAAGGAAACTGCTCAGGGATTTCGTCATGCGGCCAATGGTGACTTTAAAACAATTAGAGAGCTGTGATAGGAAATAATTAAGGATGGATCAACAACATTGTAATTACTCCACAATACTAACATAAATGACAGAGTGAAAAGAAGGAAGCCTGTACAGAATAACAATATTCCATAATATTCGCAATAAGGCACTAAAGTAAACCTACAAAAAATGTGGCAAAGAAATCCACTTTTTGCCCTGAATACAAAGCGTTACATAACAAATCCAAAACACATCACTGAGTACCACTCTTCATATTTTCAAGCATGGCGGTGGCTGCATCATGTCATCGGCAAGGACTAGGGAGTTTTTTAGGATAAAAATAAATGGAATAGAGCTAAGCACAGGAAAATCCTAGAGGAAAACCTGGTTCAGTCTGCTTTCCAACAGACACTGAGAGAAAGATTAAATTTTCAGCAGGACAATAACCTAAAACACAAGGCCAAATATACACTGAAGTTACTTATCAAGACGACATTGAATGTTCAAGATAAAGTTTTGACCAAGTTAACGTTTGACTAAAATTCACTTGAAAATCTATGGCAAGACTTGAAAATGGCTGTCTAGCAGTGATCAACGATCAACTTGACAGAGCTTGAAGGATTTTTTAAAGAAGAATGGGCAAATGTTGTGCAAAAGACAGCTGTAAATCAAATCAAATGTTACTTGGTCTCATACACATGGTTAGCAGATGTTATTGGTCTCATACACATGGTTAGCAGATGTTATTGGTCTCATACACATGGTTAGCAGATGTTATTGGTCTCATACACATGGTTAGCAGATGTTATTGGTCTCATACACATGGTTAGCAGATGTTATTGGTCTCATACACATGGTTAGCAGATGTTATTGGTCTCATACACATGGTTAGCAGATGTTATTGGTCTCATACACATGGTTAGCAGATGTTATTGGTCTTATACACATGGTTAGCAGATGTTATTGGTCTTATACACATGGTTAGCAGATGTTAATGTGAGTGTAGCGAAATGCTTGTGCTTTTAGTTCCGACAGTGCAGTAATATCTAATAAGTAATCTAACAATTGCACAACTACCTAATATACACAAATCAGAAGGGATAGAATAAGAATATATACATATCAATATATGGATGAGAAGCAGAGGCAAGATGCAATAGATGGTATAAAATACAGTGTATACATATGGGATGAGTAATGCAAAATATGTTATTAAAGTGGCATTATTAAAGTGACTAGTGATCTATTTATTAAAGTGGCCAATGATTTCAAGTCAAGTTAGTGATTGCTGTTTAGCAGTCTGATGGCCTTAAAATAGAAGCTGTTTGTCAATCTCTCGGTCCCAGCTTTGATGCACCTGTGCTGACCTCGCCTTCTGGATGATAGCGGTGTGAACAGGCAGTGGCTCGGGTGGGTGTTGTGCTTGATTACCTTTTTGGTCTTCCTGTGACAACGGGTGCTCTAGGTGTTCTGGAGGGCAGGTAGTTTTTGACCCCACCACCCTCTGGAGAGCCCTGCGGTTGTGGGCGGGTGTAATCGCTACCAAAGGTATTGACTCAGGGGGTTGAATACGTATCTAATCAAGATACACTATATTAGTGTTTTATTTACCATAAATGTAAAAAAATAAATATAGAGAATTTTCTTTCCACTTCGAAGTTACAGAATTCTTTGTGTAGATTGTTGAAAAAAATGAAAAAAAAAAAAAAAAGTGAATCCCACATGGTTACACAACGAAATGTGTCAAAAGTAAAGGGGTGTGAATACTTTCTGAAGGCTTTGTAGATTGTTAAACAATACAAATGCATTATCTTAGCTTGTGTGTCCTCTGATTAGTCACTAATACAAGTTCTGCCATTCACTCTGCCAAAACACCAGCTGTGTCTCTCTGCGCCTTGGATCTGACCCTTTATACTGAATAATGATTCAAGTTCAATAGACCGTTACTCAAGCCAAGCTGAGACATTCTACATATGTCACATATCCATTTATCAGTGGAGAGTCACCAGCCTCTGTCATCACAGCTCCAATGGCCTCAGGGTGTTGGATGAACTAAATAGGATTATAATGCTACATATCAGTATGTTTTAGATCCAATAAACACGCTATGCGTAACACACTCAGAACAGAATTCCAACGGGAAATAAAATGCGATGAAAAATCAACCTGTATTTCTGGTCATGTAATTCTAGGTTGTTTATGGGTCAAAGTAAAACACGCATCCAATGCCTTACAAAATGAAAAGGGTCTTGAGATGGCAATGCTGTAGCCACGAATTGTATAGGTTTATTAGCCGTAACAGCCCTCTATACCTCTATAGTACTTCCATGGGTGATTTTCCATCCGTACAACCCGGCATGGCGTGTGGTCCACAGTCGCCACCTGCTTTCCCTTATCGCTACAGAAACCCCAATCAAAAGGCCACTTTTCCCCACAATACCTACAATGCCATGGTGGACCGTACTCATCAGAGCCAGAGTGCATGCTGGGAGTAAGCAGAGTAGTTGGGGGTTCTTTGTGGACCACTCTGCTTTGCAGACACTTGTCATTTTCAGAGCCCCTTGGCTCGACTTGAACCTGGCTCTCGTAGGGCTCTGTTCCTCCCAGGCCTGAATGGTGCCCCTGGCACTTAACTCAAATGTCTCCAGCTGTGAGGGAACTGAATATGGACAATACCGGCCCAGAGAGACCTGATAATATCCACCATCCTCTGCCCTGGAACCAGGGGGGGATTGGGCATCAGATTGGGTCCCGCGGTTGGAAAAATGGACCCTGGACTGAAGGTCTCAGAGTTTTATTGTGAGAATTCTAAATTTGTACTAGTGGTCTCTAATTGACATGTGGCACCTGTTGCAGGTGGAACTGTTGCATGTAGCTGCTTAAAGGTTGTTCTGTTTGGGTCCTGCTGGTCTCTGGGATGGAGTTTTGTAATGGCTATTCTTATGCACTTTCAAAACAGGTGGTTACAGTACAGCTTTATCTTGGCCAGGTCGCAGTTGCAAATTAGAACTTGTTCTCAACTAGCCTACCTGGTTAAATAAAGGTGAAATAAAAAAATACATGTATTAACCAATGGCAGCAGCTTCCCAGGCGGTTGATTAATCCATGTTGGCGATGCTGTTAGTCACTTTACTCTTGGGTTAATGTAGTAGCACTACAAACACAATGAAGATGTGTAACACAACACTAGGCATGATTACATGGCTTTACTAAAACCTGGGGCTAAGTCCCAAATGCCACCCTATTCCCTATATAGTGCACTACTTTGACCAGGGCACATGGTCAAATGATGCTATTTGGGACACAGACTGTATGAGGCAAACTAGGCCTGTTCATGAGCACGTCTATCTGTTTAATAGACTGACACTGTCTTATCCATTACAGTACCATCACGTCTGGCTTTGATGATTACTCCATAGCAAGAGTCTTTACTAGATCTAATAATGGACATTGTCTAATGATCAACACTAAAACACTTGTGTCAAACAACCGACTGACCGATGTGGTTTTCAGTTTGGACCGTGACCAGTTTAATCCTGTGTGTTAGTGCTGGGCTGTAACAAAAACCTGCCCACTCAATAGCTCTCCAGGACAGGAGACAGTTGAAGAACCCTGATCTTATAATAAGGCATTAGGAGATGTATTACAGATACATTAGGAGATGTATTACAGATACATTAGGAGATGTATTACATAAACATTAGGAGATGTATTACAGATACATTAGGAGATGTATTACAGATACATTAGGAGATGTATGACATAAACATTAGGAGATGTATTACAGATACATTAGGAGATGTATTACAGATACATTAGGAGATGTATGACATAAACAATAGGAGATGTATTACAGATACATTAGGAGATGTATTACAGATACATTAGGAGATGTATTACATAAACATTAGGAGATGTATTACAGATACATTAGGAGATGTATTACAGATACATTAGGAGATGTATTACAGATACATTAGGAGATGTATTACATAAACATTAGGAGATGTATTGCCATCCAACCACTGGATTAGTCTAAACAAAGAGGTGATGAGTTAGAACCAGAGGCAGCAGTGTCGTGAGAAGAGGTGTGATAACGATGAGTTAACACCAGAG
This sequence comes from Oncorhynchus nerka, assembly GCF_034236695.1. Classification (NCBI taxonomy): domain Eukaryota; kingdom Metazoa; phylum Chordata; class Actinopteri; order Salmoniformes; family Salmonidae; genus Oncorhynchus; species Oncorhynchus nerka. The sequence continues at coordinate 86,434,654 of NC_088399.1, read as the reverse complement.
GCAGCAGTGTCGTGAGAAGAGGTGTGATAACGATGAGTTAGAACCAGAGGCAGCAGTGTCGTGAGAAGAGGTGTGATAACGATGAGTTAGAACCAGAGGCAGCAGTGTCGTGAGAAGAGGTGTGATAACGATGAGTTAGAACCAGAGGCAGCAGTGTCGTGAGAAGAGGTGTGATAACGATGAGTTAGAACCAGAGGCAGCAGTGTCGTGAGAAGAGGTGTGATAACGATGAGTTAGAACCAGAGGCAGCAGTGTCGTGAGAAGAGGTGTGATAACGATGAGTTAGAACCAGAGGCAGCAGTGTCGTGAGAAGAGGTGTGATAACGATGAGTTAGAACCAGAGGCAGCAGTGTCGTGAGAAGAGGTGTGATAACGATGAGTTAGAACCAGAGGCAGCAGTGTCGTGAGAAGAGGTGTGATAACGATGAGTTAGAACCAGAGGCAGCAGTGTCGTGAGAAGAGGTGTGATAACGATGAGTTAGAACCAGAGGCAGCAGTGTCGTGAGAAGAGGTGTGATAACGATGAGTTAGCACCAGAGGCAGCAGTGTCGTGAGAAGAGGTGTGATAACGATGAGTTAGAACCAGAGGCAGCAGTGTCGTGAGAAGAGGTGTGATAACGATGAGTTAGCACCAGAGGCAGCAGTGTCGTGAGAAGAGGTGTGATAACGATGAGTTAGAACCAGAGGCAGCAGTGTCGTGAGAAGAGGTGTGATAACGATGAGTTAGAACCAGAGGCAGCAGTGTCGTGAGAAGAGGTGTGATAACGATGAGTTAGAACCAGAGGCAGCAGTGTCGTGAGAAGAGGTGTGATACTGATGAGTTAGCACCAGAGGCAGCAGTGTCGTGAGAAGAGGTGTGATAACGATGAGTTAGAACCAGAGGCAGCAGTGTCGTGAGAAGAGGTGTGATAACGATGAGTTAGAACCAGAGGCAGCAGTGTCGTGAGAAGAGGTGTGATACTGATGAGTTAGAACCAGAGGCAGCAGTGTCATGAGAAGAGGTGTGATAACGATGAGTTAGCACCAGAGGCAGCAGTGTCGTGAGAAGAGGTGTGATACTGATGAGTTAGAACCAGAGGCAGCAGTGTCGTGAGAAGAGGTGTGATAACGATGAGTTAGAACCAGAGGCAGCAGTGTCGTGAGAAGAGGTGTGATACTGATGAGTTAGCACCAGAGGCAGCAGTGTCGTGAGAAGAGGTGTGATACTGATGAGTTAGAACCAGAGGCAGCAGTGTCGTGAGAAGAGGTGTGATACTGATGAGTTAGCACCAGAGGCAGCAGTGTCGTGAGAAGAGGTGTGATACTGATGAGTTAGCACCAGAGGCAGCAGTGTTATGAGAAACACATACTGCAGTTCTCAGCTATTCAGGGATTTGGAATACCAAAGGTACTACATCAATTTGAAAGCACAGGTAGGGACATTTTGCCGAGTGGACAATGACGTGTGGCTCCAAAAATGTTTATGCCATAACAGGCAATAAAGTGTCTGACAGACTAGTAATGGTATTAGTGCTGGAAGTAGCAGTGTTGGTTATTGCAGAGTCTTGGTTTGATTGTCAGTATTATCTTTAGTTGATCAAACAGTAATTCCATTGAAGATGTTAGTGGGTTTTGTGATATGGCTGGAGTCAGTTTATTCATGAGTGCACACCGTAGCAAACCTATAGCAAAACGTTTTGCAACGAAAACTAGTGTTTGATATTGGAAAAGCGTAGGTTAGTCATTTTATTTTTCGTCACGTTTTCTTCCAGTTAGTTCTTAATGTATACACCTCTGGTACATGGCCACAGCTTCTCCACAGCCACATGAGTTTCCTGTGGTGTGCTCCTGACAGCTACCTCTCTGTTCTTAATCCATTCTGAAGAGATTTACTTTGTGTGTATGCGTGTGTGTGTGCGTGTGTGTGTGCATGCGGGCGCCTGAGAGAGACATATGGAAAGAAAGAGAGAGAAAGAAAAGGAGAGAAAAAGACAAGTGAATATGAAAGAGAGTGAGAGACAGAGAGATGGGAGATAGAGACAGCGCGAGAGAGAGATATATATATATATATATATAGAGAGAGACTTCTCTTGCATTGGCAATCATAACATATGTTGCCCATGCCAATAAAGCCTTTCAATTGAAATTGAATTGAATTGAGAGAGAGAGCGAGTGAGGAAAGAAAGCGTGCATGGGAGATAAAGAGAAAGAAAGAGACACACAGACACACAAGAGAAACAGTCCCTGTGCAGTACAGTTCCTATCTGATGGTGGTTGTCTGTTTCGGCCTCTGTGCAGTACAGTTCCTATCTGATGGTGGTTGTCTGTTTCGGCCCCTGTGCAGTACAGTTCCTATCTGATGGTGGTTGTCTGTTTCGGCCCCTGTACAGTACAGTTCCTATCTGATGGTGGTTGTCTGTTTCGGCCCATGTGCAGTACAGTTCCTATCTGATGGTGGTTGTCTGTTTCGGCCCCTGTGCAGTACAGTTCCTATCTGATGGTGGTTGTCTGTTTCGGCCCCTGTGCAGTACAGTTCCTATCTGATGGTGGTTGTCTGTTTCGGCCCCTGTACAGTACAGTTCCTATCTGATGGTGGTTGTCTGTTTCGGCCCCTGTGCAGTACAGTTCCTATCTGATGGTGGTTGTCTGTTTCGGCCCCTGTACAGTACAGTTCCTATCTGATGGTGGTTGTCTGTTTCGGCCCCTGTGCAGTACAGTTCCTATCTGATGGTGGTTGTCTGTTTCGGCCCCTGTGCAGTACAGTTCCTATCTGATGGTGGTTGTCTGTTTCGGCCCCTGTACAGTACAGTTCCTATCTGATGGTGGTTGTCTGTTTCGGCCCCTGTGCAGTACAGTTCCTATCTGATGGTGGTTGTCTGTTTCGGCCCCTGTACAGTACAGTTCCTATCTGATGGTGGTTGTCTGTTTCGGCCCCTGTACAGTACAGTTCCTATCTGATGGTGGTTGTCTGTTTCGGCCCCTGTGCAGTACTGTTCCTATCTGATGGTGGTTGTCTGTTTCGGCCCGTGTACAGTACAGTTCCTATCTGATGGTGGTATGGTGGTTGTCTCTTTCAGCACCATGGACAGCATCTGACTGCCGCTTTCTCTCTAGGAATCCCATCACTACTGCAGATGTGAACTACAGTCTATTGGTGGCTACACACATCATACCAGACGGCATGGCAACACTTCCTGCTCCAGACTGACTGATACACGTCACCGTTTCTTATCACATTACATGGAAACAGGGGGACAGGCAACCGAATGGAGAGATGAGAGAGGAGCTATCCAATCATGTGTCAGAGCTGTCAGAGCCTGTCCCGCTCCAAAGAGAGGGCTTTAAAGCACTGCGAGACGACGGATCATTTGCATTTTTAACTCTCAGTTTAAAATGTCAGCTTTACACAAGTACATGTATATTATAGAAAGGCTCATAGTTCTCTTTCTCTGTGTGTGTGTTTGTGTGTGTGTGCTTGTGCGTGTGTGTGTGTGTGTGTGTGCGTGTCAGAGAGAGAAAGAGAGAAAGAGAGTGTCTGTGTGAGGCTTCGCCAGCTCTTATGTGATGTGAGTTGATCAGAGAGCCGAGAGGCCTGGGGAGTGAGGGGCTTAGACAGTGTTGTGAGGGCTGAGAAGCCTGGGGAGTGAGGGGCTTAGACAGTGTTGTGAGGGCTGAGAAGCCTGGGGAGTGAGGGCGTTAGACAGTGTTGTGAGGGCTGAGAAGCCTGGGGAGTGAGGGTGTTAGACAGTGTTGTGAGGGCTGAGAAGCCTGGGGAGTGAGGGGCTTAGACAGTGTTGTGAGGGCTGAGAAACCTGGGGAGTGAGGGCGTTAGACAGTGTTGTGAGGGCTGAGAAGCCTGGAGAGTGAGGGGCTTAGACAGTGTTGTGAGGGCTGAGAAACCTGGGGAGTGAGGGCGTTAGACAGTGTTGTGAGGGCTGAGAAGCCTGGGGAGTGAGGGCGTTAGACAGTGTTGTGAGGGCTGAGAAGTCTAGGGAGTGAGGGCGTTAGACAGTGTTGTCTAAGACTATAATCGGCCACTGCAGCTCCACTTTGGGCTCACAGGGTCACAGCTAGTGTGTGTGTGTGTGAATAACAGCAGCAGGTCATTATGGGTAACTGTCTAAACTCTCAGAACTACTGACATAACCGCATTAAGACACACCAGTGTCAACCAGTATTGAGGAAGAGGAATACTGGTCTTGGTACTGTATAATGCAAGAGATGATAACACCATTTAGGGCATACAGTACATCTGATGTGTGTGACCTCCAGTTCATTTACTCCTGGAAGGTCTTAGAAACATTCCGGGTGCCACTACAGTAATATCAAGATCACCATGAGACACTCATTACTTTCATTCCTAAGGGGTTCTGGTCTGGTTCCACAGTACACTAAGTACCTATGCTGTACTGTAACTGGTTCTGGGGATCACTCACCTTCAGCTTCTTGACGTTGACACAGGGGTCGTTGGAGAAGCTCTCGGTGTCAGCGATCTGGATGTCTGCCTTTTCCAGCTCATTGGTCAAGTCATTCCTCACCTGGGAGTGACAGATAAAGTGAGAGAGAGAGAGAGAGAGAGAGAGAGAGAGAGAGAGAGAGAGAGAGAGAGAGAGAGAGAGAGAGAGAGAGAGAGAGAGAGAGAGAGAGAGAGAGAGAGATAGTGGGGGGGGGCAATGGGTCATCATGTCATATCAGGTCTTATTTGAATAGTGCTTTTTAAAGATATATTTGGGACAAAGTGCTTACTAACAGCAATGCGGGCCTACACCCCAAAGAGGGCGAGCAGAGGCGATAGACAGTGGCGAGCAGTAACACCTTGGGTAGGAAGAACCCTTGAGAGTACCTTAGACCAGAGAGTAGGTTAGAGGGGATACTAGCTGGGGACATCCACCCAGAGATACAGTAAGGTCTAATTGCACTGTTCTCCACTGTTCTCTGATTAACTTTGTGAAGACGGTGTCTGTATCCCAAATGGCACCCTATTCTTATATAGTGCACTTCTTTTGTCCTGGTCAAAACTAGTAAACTACATAGGGAATAGGGTGCTAGCCTGGCTGCCTGTGGACAACCTCCAGTGGACCCTGCACCCCTACTGAGATTTGGACAGACATCAGTTATTTCTCCATTAATTTAGTCTCAGTATCCCCCCCAGCTGAAACCATTTGTAATTGTCAATTAATACGTTAGAATATAAATCAGGCTCAAGAAAATTGCCTCTTGGTTTTCGTTGAGTCTATCACCTACATAGAGATTAACCTGGGGCGGCAGGGTAGCCTAGTGGTTAGAGCGTTGGACTAGTAACCGGAAGGTTGCGAGTTCAAACCCCCGAGCTGACAAGGTACAAATCTGTCGTTCTGCCCCTGAACAGGCAGTTAACCCACTGTTCCCAGGCCGTCATTGAAAATAAGAATGTGTTCTTAACTGACTTGCCTGGTTAAATAAAGGTAAATAAAAAAATAGAGATTAACCTGGAGAAGAGTCCCCTAAGCAAGCTGGTCTTGGGGATCTGTTCACAAACACAAACAGACCCCACAGAGCCCCAGTACAGCAACACAATTAGACCCAACCAAATCATGAGAAAACAAAAAGATCATTACTTGACACATTGGAAAGAATTAACAAAAATTAGAGCAAATTGGAATGTTATTTGGCCCTAAACAGAGAGTAAACAGTGGCAGAATACCTGGCCACTGTGACTGACCCAAAATTAAGAAAAGCTTTGACTATGTACAGACTCAGTAAGCATAGCCTTGCTATTGGGAGAGGCTGCCATAGGCAGACCTGGCTCTCAAGAGGAGACAGGCTATGTGCACACTGCCCACAAAATGAGGTGGAAACCGAGCTGCACTTCCTAACCTCCTGCCAAATGTATGACCATAGTAGAGACACATATTTCCCTCAGATTACACAGCCCACAAGGAATTCGAAAAGCAACCAGTGAAGAACAAACACCATTGTAAATTCAACCCATATTTATTTTCCCTTTAGTACTTAAACCTCTTGCGGACCTCTTAAAGTGAAGATTCAAGCAGAGGGGCTGCAGGGCTCCAGCGCTACAGAGAGGAGGTCTGCAGAAGGCTGACCAGCCGTCGAGGCGAGAGGGGAACTCCAGAGGGTTAAGAGGGTTTGAGTACGCTACAGTGTGATGTGATGAAAGTTAGCTATAGTGTACTACAGCACTATCTAGGCAGGTCGAATCAATTCAAATTTAATTTTTCACATACACATGGTTAGCAGATGTTAATGCAAGTGTAGCGAAATGCTTGTGCTTCTAGTTCCGACCATGCAGTAATATCTAACACGTAATCCAACCTAACAATTTCACAACAACTACCTTATACACAAGTGTAAAGGAATGAATAAGAATATGTACATACAAATATATGGATGAGTGATGGCCGAACAGCATAGGCAAGATGCAGTAGATGGTATAGAGTACAGTATATACATATGAGATGAGTAATGTAAGGTATGTAAACATTATATTAAGTGGCATTGTTTAAAGTGGCTAGTGATACATTTTTTACATCAAATTTCCATTATGAAAGTGGCTGGAGTTGAGTCAGTATGTTGGCAGCAGCCACTCAATGTTAGTGATGGCTTTTTAACAGTCTCATGGCCTTGAGATAGAAGCTGTTTTTCAGTCTCTCGGTCCTAGCTTTGATGCACCTGTACTGACCTTGCCTTCTGGATGATAGAGGGGTGAACAGGCAGTGGCTCGGGTGGTTGTTGTCCTTGATGATCTTTATGTTCTTCCTGTGACATCGGGTGGTGTAGGTATTCTGGGAGGCAGGTAGTTTGCTCCCGGTGATGCGTTGTGCAGACCTCACTACCCTCTGGAGAGCCTTATGGTTGTGGGATGAGCAATTGCCGTACCAGGCGGTGATACAGTACGACAGGATGCTCTCGATTGTGCATCTGTAAAAGTTTGTGAGTGTTTTTGGTGACAAGCCGAATTTCATCAGCCTCCTGAGGTTGAAGAGGCGCTGCTGCACCTTCTTCACCTCACTGTCTGTTTGGGTGGACCATTGCAGTTTGTCCGTGATGTGTACGCCGAGGAACTTAAAACTTTCCACCTTGTCCACTACTGTCTTGCCCTCACCTCCTCCCTGTAGGCCATCTCGTCGTTGTTGTTAATCAAACCTACCACTGTAGTGTTGTCTGCAAACTTGATGATTGAGTTGGAGGCGTGCATGGCCACGCAGTCATGGGTGAACAGGGAGTAGAGGAGAGGGCTGAGAACGCACCCTTGTGGGGCCCCAGTGTTGAGGATCAGCGGGGTGGAGATGTTGTTACCTACCTTCAACACCTGGGGGCGGCCCGTCAGGAAGTCCAGGACCCAGTTGCACAGGGCGGGGTCGAGACCCGGGGTCGAGACCCAGGGTCTCGAGCTTAATGACGAGTTTGGAGGGTACTATGGTGTTAAATGCTAAGGTGAAAAAGGCTTTAAGAGCCACGTGGCGTGAGTCAGTCATTTTGTGTTTGGGGTGTGTCTGTGTGTTAATGCATATGTGTATCTGTGTACTTCACTTGTAAACAGCATATCTAGGACATATTGGAACCCTACCTTCTAATAAGTACTTTTCACCAGGGCCCATCAGAAAACCCATAAGGATCTGGTCAAAAGAAGTGTACTACATACTGTAGGGAGTAGGGGGCTATTTAAGACGCAACCAGGGCACACTCATTCTCCCTGATTCATTCTCTTGGCCTCACAAACTGCTAGCTATAGCTCAACCACCAATTCCTCTATGCTCAATTCTCAACAGCTATGACAAAATGTACCGTTGAACTAAGCCGGTTCAATAAACACACACGTAGGAATGTGCGTAAGATCATGCACATGCACACACACACACAAACACTCACTCACGCACACAGACATTCTGTGGGGCCGCAGATGGATTTGTCCACTTCTGTTGGGAATGGAAGGAACATGACATCTATCAAATGGAAAAGCTCTTGAGAGAGACAAGGGCTGCTCTTGGAAACCGTCTGTCAGTGTATTCAAGTGTCTCCTTCTTTATGTCTGATTTAGGCCCGTAGATCCTTGACAGCATCAGAACAAAATGTATTAGCTTGTCTGCTCCAACGTATTGTTCCTGAAGAGCAAACCAGCTTGTATTGATCCAGTAACTTTGCCAAGATGTTGTCTACTCATAGCAGAGCATTGAGCTAATGCTGGACAACTGTAGTATGCTGTAGTATTTACAGTTAACTATAGTATAAATACTGTATTTTAAAAAACTATAGGTACAATAGTAATGAATGTAGTTGTTTGCGGATTGTAGTATACTGTAAAGTAAAGGGGGATACCTAGTCAGCTGTACAACTGAAATGTGTATTTAACCCAACCCCTCTGAATCACTGTGGTATTTACTGTAATGTTTTTGGGATTGTAGTATACTGTAGTATTTTTGCAGGCTGCACTATACTGTAGAAGTTACTGTAGTATTTTTGTGGATTGTACTATAATGTAGTATTTACTGTAGTGTTTTTGCAGACTGCATTATACTGTTGTATTTACTGTAGTGTTTTTGTTTGATTATGTTTGACATAGAAATGGAATCATTCTCCTTCAGGAAATTTACTGGAAAAATACAAAAAAAACGAATCCTCCGTAACCTGTAGGTAGGTAAATAGGTAGGTAGGTAAATAGGTAGGTAGGTAAATAGGTAGGTAGGAAAATAGGTAGGTAGGAAAATAGGTAGGTAGGTAAATAGGTAGGTAGGAAAATAGGTAGGTAGGAAAATAGGTAGGTAGGTAAATAGGTAGGTAGGTAAATAGGTAGGTAGGTTAATAGGTAGGTGGGTAGGTAAATAGGTAGGTAGGTAGGTAGGTAGGTGGGTAGGTAAATAGGTAGGTAGGTAAATAGGTAGGTAGGTAGGTGGGTAGGTAGGTAGGTATGTAGGTAAATATGTAGGTAGGTAAAAAGGTAGGTTGGTAAATAGGTAGGTAGGTAAATAGGTGGGTAGGTAGGTAAATAGGTAGGAAGGTAAATAGGTAGGTAAATAGGTAGGTATGTAGGTAAATAGGTAGGTAGGTAAATGGGTAGGTAGGTAAATAGGTAGGTGGGTAAATAGGTAGGTTAGTAAATAGGTAGGTAGATAAATAGGTAGGTAGGTAGGTAAATAGGTAGGTAAATAGGTAAATAGGTAGGTAGGTAAATAGGTAGGTTAGTAAATAGGTAGGTAGATAAATAGGTAGGTAGGTAGGTAAATAGGTAGGTAAATAGGTAAATAGGTAGGTAGGTAAATAGGTAGGTAGGTAGGAAAATAGGTAGGTAGGTAAATAGGTAGGTAGGTAAATAGGTAGGTAGGTAAATAGGTAGGTAGGTATGTTAGTAAATAGGTAGGTAGGTAGGTAGGTGGTGGGTAGGTAGGTATGTAGGTAAATATGTAGGTAGGTAAATAGGTAGGTAAATAGGTATGTTAGTAAATAGGTAGGTAGGTAGGTAGGTAGGTGGGTAGGTAGGTATGTAGGTAAATATGTGGGTAGGTAAATAGGTAGGTAGGTAAATAGGTAGGTTAGTAAATAGGTAGGTAGGTAAATAGGTAGGTAGGTTAATAGGTAGGTGGGTAGGTAAATAGGTAGGTAGGTAGGTAGGTAGGTGGGTAGGTAAATAGGTAGGTAGGTAAATAGGTAGGTAGGTAGGTGGGTAGGTAGGTAGGTATGTAGGTAAATATGTAGGTAGGTAAAAAGGTAGGTTGGTAAATAGGTGGGTAGGTAGGTAAATAGGTAGGAAGGTAAATAGGTAGGTAAATAGGTAGGTATGTAGGTAAATAGGTAGGTAGGTAAATAGGTAGGTAGGTAAATAGGTAGGTGGGTAAATAGGTAGGTTAGTAAATAGGTAGGTAGATAAATAGGTAGGTAGGTAGGTAAATAGGTAGGTAAATAGGTAGGTAGGTAAATAGGTAGGTATGTAGGTAAATAGGTAGGTAGGTAAATGGGTAAATAGGTAGGCAGGTAAATATGTAGGTAGGTAGGTAAATAGTTAGGTAGGTAAATAGGTAGGTAGGTAGGTAAATAGGTAGGTAGGTAGGTAGGTAAATAGGTAGGTAGGTAAATAGGTAGGTAGGTAAATAGGTAGGTAGGTAAATAGGTAGGTAGATAAATAGGTAGGTGGGTAAATAGGTAGGTTAGTAAATAGGTAGGTAGGTAAATAGGTAGGTAGGTAAATAGATAGGTAGGTAAATAGGTAGGCAGGTAAATAGGTAGGTAAATAGGTAGGTTAGTAAATAGGTATGTAGGTGGGTAGGTAGGTAAATATGTAGGTAGGTAAATAGATAGGTAGGTAGGTTAATAGGTAGGTTAGTAAATAGTTAGGTAGGTAAATAGGTAGGTAGGTAAATAGGTAGGTTAGTAAATAGGTAGGTAGGTGGGTAGGTAGGTAGGTATGTAGGTAAATATGTAGGTAGGTAAATAGGTAGGTAGGTAGGTAAATAGGTAGGTAGTTAAATAGGTAGGTAAATAGGTGGGTAGGTAGGTATGTACGTAAATATGTAGGTAGGTAAATAGGTAGGTAGGTAAATAGGTATATATGTAAATAGGTAGGCAGGTGGGTAGGTGGGTAGGTAGGTATGTAGGTAAATATGTAGGTAGGTAAATGGCAGGCAGGCAGGCAGGCAAAGGTGGCAAATGGGTGGGTGGGTAAATGGGTGGGTGGGTAAATGGTGGGCAACAGTGGGTAAATAGGTAGGTAGGTAAATAGGTAGGTAGGTAAATTGGTAGGTCGGTAAATAGGTAGGTAAATAGGTATGTTAGTAAATAGGTAGGTGGGTAGGTAGGTATGTAGGTAAATATATAGGTAGGTAAATAGGTAGGTAGGTAAATAGGTAGGTTAGTAAATAGGTAGGTATGTAAATAGGTAGGTAGGTAAATAGGTAGGTAGGTAGGTATGTAGGTAAATATGTAGGTAGGTAAATAGGTAGGTAGGTAAATAGGTAGGTTAGTAAATAGGTAGGTAGGTAAATAGGTAGGTAGGTAAATAGGTAGGTAGGTAGGTAAATAGGTAGGTAGGTAAATAGGTACGTTAGTAAATAGGTAGGTAGGTAAATAGGTAGGTAGGTAGGTAGGTGGTTAGGTAGGTATGTAGGTAAATATGTAGGTAGGTAAATAGGTAGGTAGGTAAATAGGTAGGTAGGTAGGTGGTTAGGTAGGTATGTAGGTAAATATGTAGGTAGGTAAATAGGTAGGTAGGTAAATAGGTAGGTAGGTAGTTAAATAGGTAGGTAGGTAAATAGGTAGGTAGGTAGGTAGGTAGGTAGGTAGGTATGTAGGTAAATATGTAGGTAGGTAAATAGGTAGGTAGGTAGGTGGGTAGATAAATAGGTGGGTGGGTGGGTGGGTGGGTTGGTGGGTGGGTAGGTAGGTAGGTAAGTAGGTTGGTAGGTAGGTAGGTGGTCTGTGGGTGTGAGGCCGGTTGGACGTACTGACAAATTCTCTAAAACAACATTGGATGCGACTTATGGTACCGAAATTAACATTCAATTATCATGCAAAAGCTCTGGGGGATATTCCTTCAGTTGGCATGCCAATTGCACGCTACCTCAAAACTTGAGACATCTGTGGCATTGTGCTATGTGACAAAATTGTCCCCAGCACAAGGTGCACCTGTGTAATGATTATTCTGTTTCATCAGGTTCTTGATATGCCACACCTGTCAGTTGGATGGCTTATCTTGGCAAAGCAGAAATGCTCACTAAACAGGGATGTAAACAAATTTGTGCAAAAAACGTGAGAGAAATCATTTTTGGGGGGAGTATGGAAAATATCTGGGACCTGGGACCAACCCTTTACATGTTGCGTTTATATTTATGTTCAGTATAGAGTCCCTACGGTGTAAGTAAATATTATAATACTGTGAGAGGAAGAGAGAGAGAGAGGCCGATGGAAGGACAACATGTTTTTGAAGGAAAACAGCTACTTTACATTCACAAAAACCCATTAAAACCCAGAGACATATTTCTTTGTGAAGCCTCCAATTCAAACCCATTATCCCCATCAAACACACACAAAACCCCACCTAAGCCATCTATACAAACAGAGACGCAGTGTTATCACACACACAAGGTCATTAAAGAACACCAGTGTGTCATTACAGAGCACAGGTGTGTGTTTTTGTGTGTGTGAGTTTGTGTGTGCGTGCAAACACGTGTCTGTCTGTCTGCGTGTGTGTGTGCGCTTTCTCTCTCTATCTCTCATACACACATAACACACACTTCTGCACACATGCAGTACAGAAGTAATCCAGGTAATGGCCCAAGTAACACCCAGCAGCATTGTGCAGGTGTCTGCTTCCTGTCATGACCCATCCATTTCATCAACCTCACAGACCCCATTCAGCCTGAAAGGCCTCACCTGAGATAAGCCTCCCAAACCCCATTCAGCCTGGCAGGCCTCACCTGAGATAAGCCTCCCAAACCCCATTCAGCCTGGCAGGCTGCACCTGAGATAAGCCTCCCAAACCCCATTCAGCCTGGCAGGCTGCACCTGAGATAAGCCTCCTAAACCCCATTCAGCCTGGCAGGCTGCACCTGATATAAGCCTCCTAAACCCCATTCAGCCTGGCAGGCTGCACCTGAGATCAGCCTCCCAGAACCCATTCAGCCTGGCAGGCTGCACCTGAGATAAGCCTCCTAAACCCCATTCAGCCTGGCAGGCTGCACCTGAGATAAGCCTCCTAAACCCCATTCAGCCTGGCAGGCTGCACCTGAGATCAGCCTCCCAAACCCCATTCAGCCTGGCAGGCTGCACCTGAGATCAGCCTCCTAAACCCCATTCAGCCTGGCAGGCTGCACCTGAGATCAGCCTCCCAGACCCCATTCAGCCTGAAAGGCCTCACCTGAGATCAGCCTCCTAAACCCCATTCAGCCTGAAAGGCCTCACCTGAGATCAGCCTCCTAAACCCCATTCAGCCTGGCAGGCTGCACCTGAGATCAGCCTCCTAAACCCCATTCAGCCTGGCAGGCTGCACCTGAGATCAGCCTCCCAAACCCCATTCAGCCTGGCAGGCTGCACCTGAGATCAGCCTCCTAAACCCCATTAAGCCTGGCAGGCTGCACCTGAGATCAGCCTCCCAGACCCCATTCAGCCTGAAAGGCCTCACCTGAGATCAGCCTCCTAAACCCCATTCAGCCTGAAAGGCCTCACCTGAGATCAGCCTCCTAAACCCCATTCAGCCTGAAAGGCCTCACCTGAGATCAGCCTCCCAGACCCCATTCAGCCTGGCAGGCTGCACCTGAGATCAGCCTCCTAAACCCCATTCAGCCTGGCAGGCTGCACCTGAGATCAGCCTCCTAAACCCCATTCAGCCTGGCAGGCTGCACCTGAGATCAGCCTCCTAAACCCCATTCAGCCTGGCAGGCTGCACCTGAGATCAGCCTCCCAGAACCCATTCAGCCTGGCAGGCTGCACCTGAGATCAGCCTCCTAAACCCCATTCAGCCTGGCAGGCTGCACCTGAGATCAGCCTCCTAAACCCCATTCAGCCTGGCAGGCTGCACCTGAGATCAGCCTCCCAGAACCCATTCAGCCTGGCAGGCTGCACCTGAGATCAGCCTCCTAAACCCCATTCAGCCTGGCAGGCTGCACCTGAGATCAGCCTCCTAAACCCCATTCAGCCTGGCAGGCTGCACCTGAGATCAGCCTCCTAAACCCCATTCAGCCTGGCAGGCTGCACCTGAGATCAGCCTCCTAAACCCCATTCAGCCTGGCAGGCTGCACCTGAGATCAGCCTCCCAAACCCCATTCAGCCTGGCAGGCTGCACCTGAGATCAGCCTCCTAAACCCCATTCAGCCTGGCAGGCTGCACCTGAGATCAGCCTCCTAAACCCCATTCAGCCTGAAAGGCTGCACCTGAGATCAGCCTCCCAGAACCCATTCAGCCTGGCAGGCTGCACCTGAGATCAGCCTCCCAGAACCCATTCAGCCTGGCAGGCTGCACCTGAGATCAGCCTCCCAGAACCCATTCAGCCTGGCAGGCTGCACCTGAGATCAGCCTCCTAAACCCCATTCAGCCTGGCAGGCTGCACCTGAGATCAGCCTCCTAAACCCCATTCAGCCTGGCGGGCTGCACCTGAGATCAGCCTCCTAAACCCCATTCAGCCTGGCAGGCTGCACCTGAGATCAGCCTCCTAAACCCCATTCCCCTGGCAGCCTGGCCTGGGCTGCACCTGAGATCAGCCTCCTAAACCCCATTCAGCCTGGCAGGCTGCACCTGAGATCAGCCTCCTAAACCCCATTCAGCCTGGCAGGCTGCACCTGAGATCAGCCTCCTAAACCCCATTCAGCCTGGCAGGCTGCACCTGAGATCAGCCTCCTAAACCCCATTCAGCCTGGCAGGCTGCACCTGAGATCAGCCTCCTAAACCCCATTCAGCCTGGCAGGCTGCACCTGAGATCAGCCTCCTAAACCCCATTCAGCCTGGCAGGCTGCACCTGAGATCAGCCTCCTAAACCCCATTCAGCCTGGCAGGCTGCACCTGAGATCAGCCTCCTAAGCCCCATTCAGCCTGGCAGGCTGCACCTGAGATCAGCCTCCTAAACCCCATTCAGCCTGGCAGGCTGCACCTGAGATCAGCCTCCCAGAACCCATTCAGCCTGGCAGGCTGCACCTGAGATCAGCCTCCCAGAACCCATTCAGCCTGGCACTGCCCATTCAGCCTGGCAGGCTGCACCTGAGATAAGCCTCCCAGAACCCATTCAGCCTGGCAGGCTGCACCTGAGATCAGCCTCCTAAACCCCATTCAGCCTGGCAGGCTGCACCTGAGATCAGCCTCCTAAACCCCATCAGCCTCCTGCAAGGTCAGCCCCATTCAGCCTGGCAGGCTGCACCTGAGATCAGCCTCCTAAACCCCATTCAGCCTGGCAGGCTGCACCTGAGATCAGCCTCCTAAACCCCATTCAGCCTGGCAGGCTGCACCTGAGATCAGCCTCCTAAACCCCATTCAGCCTGGCAGGCTGCACCTGAATCAGCCTCCTAAACCCCATTCAGCCTGGCAGGCTGCACCTGAGATCAGCCTCCTAAACCCCATTCAGCCTGGCAGGCTGCACCTGAGATCAGCCTCCTAAACCCCATTCAGCCTGGCAGGCTGCACCTGAGATCAGCCTCCTAAACCCCATTCAGCCTGGCAGGCTGCACCTGAGATCAGCCTCCCAGAACCCATTCAGCCTGGCAGGCTGCACCTGAGATCAGCCTCCCAGAACCCATTCAGCCTGGCAGGCTGCACCTGAGATCAGCCTCCTAAACCCCATTCAGCCTGGCAGGCTGCACCTGAGATAAGCCTCCCAGAACCCATTCAGCCTGGCAGGCTGCACCTGAGATAAGCCTCCTAAACCCCATTCAGCCTGGCAGGCTGCACCTAAGATCTGTCCCAAATGGCACCCTGTTCCCTATGGGCCCTGGTAGAAAGTAGTGAACTATAAAGGGCATAGGGAGACATTTGGGAAGCAGGCGCTGATGTCTGAACATGCCGTTTCACAGCCCCCTCCCGGGGGGAGGGGGTTCCCGCTACCCGCCCACAGGGCATGGCAAGAGGGGATTATGGAATTACAGAGAGGAAGAATGTAGGGATGGCAAGTGGATACAGGATACGGTAGAGACCTGCTGACAATAGGATAGAGGTAGTTGGGTTGGTGTGTGTGTTTGTGTGTGTGTGTGTGTGTGTGTGTGTGTGTGTGTGTGTGTGTGTGTGTGTGTGTGTGTGCGTGCGCGTGTGTGTGTCTGTGTGTGTGTGTGCGTGTGCGTGTGCGTGCGTGTGTCTATATCAGAGTGAAAGACAGAGAGGAAAAAAATATATATCCTTTACAGTCTGTGCTAGCCTGGGATTCCCCATAATCCCATAATCCACACACACACACACACAGGCTGGGTGAAACGACAATGTCAGTGTATTGAGTTAAAAGTGTTTAATGCCCAAGTACTG
Organism: Oncorhynchus nerka; assembly: GCF_034236695.1. NCBI lineage: Eukaryota > Metazoa > Chordata > Actinopteri > Salmoniformes > Salmonidae > Oncorhynchus > Oncorhynchus nerka. The sequence goes on along the minus strand of NC_088399.1, from coordinate 86,418,751 downwards.
CAAGAGGACATTAGCAAAGTATGATTATATTTAAAGGCAGTCTTTAACAATCACCAGAAAACACAGGCAAAAGCCAATGGTCATGGACAGACTAAAGACCAAGATCAGGCTAAAGACCAGGGTCAGGACAGACTAAAGACCAGGATCAGGCTAAAGGCCAGGATCAGCACAGACTAAAGACCCGGATCAGGCTAAAGACCAGGGTCAGGACAGACTAAAGACCAGGATCAGGCTAAAGACCAGGGTCAGGTCAGACTAAAGACCAGGGTGAGGCTAAAGACCAGGATCAGGACAGACTAAAGACCGGGGTCAGGTCAGACCAAAGACCAAGATCAGGTCAGGCTAAAGACCAGGATCAAGACAGACTAAAGACCAGGGTCAGGGCAGACTAAAGACCAGGATCAGGCTAAAGACCAGGATCAGGACAGACTAAAGACCAGGATCAGGCTAAAGACCAGGATCAGGACAGACTAAAGACCAGGATCAGGCTAAAGACCATGGTCAGGTCAGACTAACGACCAGGATCAGGCTAAAGAACAGGATCAGGTCAGACTAAAGACCAGGATCAGGTCAGACTAAAGACCAGGATCAGGCTAAAGACCAGGATCAGGTCAGACTAAAGACCAGGATCAGGCTAAAGACCAGGGTCAGGTCAGACTAAAAACCAGGATCAAGACAGACTAAAGACCAGGGTCAGGGCAGACTAAAGACCAGGATCAGGCTAAAGACCATGGTCAGGTCAGACTAACGACCAGGATCAGGCTAAAGAACAGGTTCAGGTCAGACTAAAGACCAGGATCAGGCTAAAGACCAGGATCAGGTCAGACTAAAGACCAGGATCAGGCTAAAGACCATGGTCAGGTCAGACTAACGACCAGTATCAGGCTAAAGAACAGGTTCAGGTCAGACTAAAGACTAGGATCAGGCTAAAGACCAGGATCAGGTCAGACTAAAGACCAGGATCAGGCTAAAGACCAGGATCAGGTCAGACTAAAGACCAGGATCAGGCTAAAGACCAGGGTCAGGTCAGACTAAAGACCAGGATCAGGTCAGACTAAAGACCAGGATCAGACTAAAGACCAGGATCAGGCTAAAGACCATGGTCAGGTCAGACTAACGACCAGGATCAGGCCAGGCTAAAGACAGGGATCGGGTCAGGCTAAAGACCAGGATCAGGACAGACTAAAGACCAGGATCAGGCTAAAGACCAGGATCAGGACAGACTAAAGACCAAGATTAGGCTAAAGACCAGGGTCAGGACAGACTAAAGACCAGGATCAGGCTAAAGACCAGGGTCAGGTGAGACTAAAGATCAGGATCAGGCTAAAGACCAGGATCAGATCAGGCTAAAGACCAGGGTCAGGTCAGACTAAAGACCAGGATCAGCCAAGACTACAGACCAGTGGCAGGTCAGACTGAATACCGGGGTCAGGTCAGACTAAAGACCAGGATCAGGCTAAAGACCAGGTTAAGGTCAGACTAACGAATAGGATCAGGTCAGGCTATAGACCAGGGTCAGGTCAGGCTAAAGACCGGGATCGGGTCAGGCTAAAGACCAGGATCAGGTCAGACTAAATACCAGGGTCAGGTCAGAATAAAGACCAGGGTCAGGCCAGACCAAAGACCAGGGTCAGGCCAGACTAAAGACCAGGATCAGGTCAGACTAAAGACCAGGATCAGGCTAAAGACCAGGATCAGGTCAGGCTAAAGACCAGGGTCAGGACAGACTAACGATCAGGATCAGGCTAAAGACAAGGGGCAGGTCAGACTAAAGACCAGGATAAGGTCAGACTAAAAACCAGGATCAGGTCAGACTAAAGACCACGGTCAGGTCAGGCTAAAGACCAGGACCGTGTCAGGCTAAAGACCAGGATCAGGCAAGACTAAAGAGCAGGGGTAAGTCAGACTAAATACCAGGGTCAGGTCAGACTAAAGACCAGGATTAGGTCAGACTAAAGACCAGGATCAGGCTAAAGATCAGGATCAGGTAAGACTAAAGACCAGGATCAGGTCAGGCTAAAGACCAGGGTCAGGCCAGACCAAAGACCAGGGTCAGGTCAGACTAAAGACCAGGATCAGGTCAGACTAAATACCAGGATCAGGTCAGACTAAAGACCAGGATCAGGTCAGACTAAAGACCAGGATCGGGTCAGGCTAAAGACCAGGGTCAGGACAGACTAACGACCAGGATCAGGCTAAAGACAAGGAGCAGGTCAGACTAAAGACCAGGATAAGGTCAGACTAAAACCAGGATCAGGTCAGACTAAAGACCAGGGTCAGGTCAGGCTAAAGACCAGGGGCAGGCCAGACCAAAGACCAGGGGCAGGTCAGACTAAAGACCAGGATAAAGTCAGACTAGAAACCAGGATCAGGTCAGACTAAATACCAGGGTCAGGTCAGGCTAAAGACCAGGATCGGGTCAGACTAACGACCAGGATCAGGCCAGGCTAAAGACCAGGGTCAGGTCAGGTTAAAGACCGGGATCGGGTCAGGCTAAAGACCAGGATCAGGACAGACTAAAGACCAGGATCAGGCTAAAGACCAGGATCAGGACAGACTAAAGACCAGGATTAGGCTAAAGACCAGGATCATGTCAGACTAAAGACCAGGGTCAGGTCAGGCTAAAGACCAGGATCAGGCCAGGCTAAAGACCAGGGTCAGGCTAAAGACCAGGGGCAGGTCAGACTAAAGACCAGGATCAGGTCAGATGAAAGACCAGGATTAGGCTAAAGACCAGGATCAGGTCAGACTAAAGACCAGGGTCAGGTCAGGCTAAAGACCAGGATCAGGCCAGGCTAAAGACCAGGGTCAGGCTAAAGACCAGGGGCAGGTCAGACTAAAGACCAGGATCAGGTCAGATGAAAGACCAGGACCAGATCAGGCTAAAGACCAGGGTCAGGTCAGACTAAAGACCAGGGGCAGGTCAGGCTAAAGACCAGGATTGTGTCAGGCTAAAGACCAGGATCGTGTCAGGCTAAAGACCAGGATCAGGCAAGACTAAAGACCAGGATCAGGTCAGATGAAAGACCAGGACCAGATCAGACTAAAGACCAGGGTCAGGTCAGGCTAAAGACCAGGATCGGGTCAGGCTAAAGACCAGGATCAGGCCAGGTTAAAGACCAGGATCAGGCCAGGCTAAATACCAGGGTCAGGTCAGACTAAAGACCAGGTTTAGGCTCATTTCAGCACACACACACACACACACACACACACACACACACACACACACACACACATAGACTCTCATGTACATATTCGCACATAAACTCTCATGTACACACACACACATAAACTCTAAGGTACACATTCACAGCCCCAACACCAAATGAGGATGCCTGCTATCTTTCAGTTTGAAATTCCAGATAGTGATAATAGAGTCGTGTGTGTGTGTGTGTGTGTGTTTTGTGTCTGTGTGTGTGTCTGTGTGTTTGTGTGTGCGTGTGGGTGTTTGTGTCTGTGTCTGTGTGTGTGTTTGTGTCTGTGTGTGTGTCTGTGTGTTTGTGTGTGTCTGTGTGTGTGTCTGTGTGTTTGTGTGTGTGTGTGTGTGTTTGTGTGTGTGTGTGTGTTTGTGTCTGTGTGTGTGTCTGTGTGTTTGTGTGTGTGTGTGTGTTTGTGTGTGTGTGTGTGTGTGTGTGTGTGTGTTTGTGTGCGTGTGTGTGTGTGTGTGTGTCTGTGTGTGTGTCTGTGTGTTTGTGTGTGCGTGTGGGTGTTTGTGTCTGTGTGTGTGTGTGCGTGTGTGTGTGTGTGTGTGTTTGTGTCTGTGTGTGTGTCTGTGTGTTTGTGTGTGCGTGTGGGTGTTTGTGTCTGTGTGTGTGTGTGCGTGTGTGCCAGCTCGTGCGTCATATTGCGAGGTAAATCCCCTGGTTTAGCCTCTGACGCCAGTCATACTCTCATGCTAACTAAAACAGGGCAGAAGTTTGAGCTGCCTGGCTTTGCGTTCTGGCGTTGCTGCAGATGACAAATGATTAAGTGGCTTACTGGTCTAGATCCCAAATGGACATTACAGCATAATAATAGATAGCCATAACACAAAACTACATGAATCTCTATGGCAACATGAACACTTCCAAGAACCATCGCATTATTATACGTGTTAAATATTTTAAGACTCTTAGTAATTTTCAAAGTAATTTTCTAAATCTCAGTGATTTTCTAAGATTTCTTAATAAGGTAATGACATTGTAAGGTTTAAAAATGTGATCACAGTCGTTATTTTATGTAATGTAATTACAGTCGTTAATTCACGTATCGTGATCACAGTCTGTCACGACTTCCGCCGAAGTCGGTCCCTCTCCTTGTTCGGGCGGTGCTCGGCGGTCGACGTCACCGACCTTCTAGCCATCACTGATCCATTTTTCATTTTCCATTGGTTTTGTCTTGTCTTCCTTCACACCTGGTTCGAATCCCATCAATTACATGTTGTGTATTTACCCTCTGTTCCCCCTCATGTCCTTGTCGGAGATTGTTTTATTGTGTGTTATGTACAAGTCATGTGTCTGTGTGCAACGGATTTTTTACCCACTTATATTATTTTTTGTATATTTTGGGTTTTTGAGATAGGGAAGAAAGGAGAGAAGGGGAGGAGAAGCAAGGAGAGAAGGAGAGAAGGAGAGGAGAGAAGGAGAGGGGAGGAGAGGGGAGGAAAGAAGGGGAGGAGAGAAGGGGAGGAGAGAAGGAGAGGGGAGGAGAGGGGAGGAAAGAAGGGGAAGAGCTGAGAGGAGAGGACAGAAGGAGAGAGGAGAGTCTTCATGTTCCCCTTCTATTCTCGTTATTTTATGTAATGTGATCACAGTCGTTATTTTATGTAATGTGATCACAGTCGTTATTTTACGTAATGTGATCACAGTCGTTATTTTACGTAACGTGATCACAGTCGTTATTTTACGTAATGTGATCACAGTCGTTATTTTATGTAACGTGATCACAGTCGTTATTTTACGTAATGTGATCACAGTCGTTATTTTATGTAACGTGATCACAGTCGTTATTTTACGTAATGTGATCACAGTCGTTATTTTACGTAATGTGATCACAGTCGTTATTTTATGTAATGTGATCACGGCTACCTGTCTCATTAAGGGGTGTTGATCAGAGAGAGTGATGATGGGGAGAGGAAAGGAGGAGAGGAGAGAAGGGGGGAGAGGAGGAGATGAGAAGAGAGGAATGAAGGGGAGGGGGTGAGTTGAGCAGGGGAGGAGAGGAGGGAGGGGAGGGGAGGAGAGGGGAGGGGTAGAGAAAAGGGGGAGGGGGAGAGAAGGGGAGGAGAGGAGAGGAAGGGAGGAGAGGGGTGGAGAGCAGCATCTCAGTCCACACATCAGCTATAGGGCTATCCATAGCATGTGATGACTCTGATCTTACAGGTTACAGTGATGTAGGGTGAAGTTGCCCCTATGTACAGATCAGGGGCCACTTAATCATTAGTGGATGAAATTATCCGCATTTAAGGGCAACTCCACCATATACCTTACAGTCTGTCTGGAGGCCTGGATCTGTGGGGTCCTTAGTGGTCAAGGATCACATCATACTGACCTGGCAGAGCTATAAGACGTCACCTTAGGATCTACGATGGTAGAGACACACACACACACACACACACACACACACACACACACACACACACACACACACACACACACACACACACACACACACACACTCCACTGCCCAGAGAGCAGGGACCTCGACATCTCTTGTCATCTAATCTCTAACAGCAAAAATGTGATTGAGGCTTAATCTGGTGGAGTGTGATTCAAAACAGACCTTAATCCATGTATTGGTAGACAGTACAAGGGAAAACCCTGGTAGGTTCCTGAAAGGTGTCAGATAGCAACAGTGAGGACAGGACAGGCGGGGAGAAATCCTGGGAAGCTGAAACCATGAAATACTCACATCATTTGTCAGATAGTATAGATTGTAAAGATTTATTGATTTACTGAAAAAACAGACCTACACTACTGTCAGTTCCTGAAAATGTGTTGGATAGTAGCTCAGTATAGAAAACTGGAAAATATATGAAATCACAATTGGATAAAGCTATGAAATTCAGCCGTCAATTACCAGAGAATCTTATGGAACAATTGGACCATTTAAACACAATCAAACGCAGAACAAATTCATTTATTTTATATTTTATGGTAAAATGTATTCATTTCAATCCATCTTAAATCCTTTTATAATTTATCGAAAAAAAATGTGGCCACTGTTAGATCCAACGTAGCAATCTGAGTGGAGAAAGGAAGAAATAGGAGAAAATGGCGTCTCTATTCTTGCATATATTTGTAAATCAGGATGGAGGACAAATGGTATCGCAGGTTGATTGAATCAGGACGCCTTTGCGTTTTTCTCCCTGTTCTAAGCCCAATGGCAGCATCAGGAGGTGGCAGATAAAGGGATTTTACTCTTCCACAGATTTACAGCGTGTCTTCTTATCCCTCAGCACCAGATTGTTTTCAACTAGCCTGACAACGCCAGACAACGCCACGCTCTCCAGTCACAAGTGATAGATTTTCAAATGCACACTTTGATATCTCCAGATACCACTTTGATACACAAACAGGGTTCTGTGGCACGCTGGGGTGTTGGTGCTGTTATGATGTGCTGTTTTCACACACGTTTAAATTCCTATCTAGAGGTATGACAAGTCGGGGAAAGAAGCCCAATGGTTTTTGTTTCGGTGAATAGACTAGATATGAAATACCCCAGCTCCCTAGGAAATGAAGCTGGTGTGAAATTACATACATTTATTCAGTAGTAGTGAAACCCTACTTGTCACGTTCTGACCTTAATTTCCTTTGTTTTGTATTTATTTAGTATGGTCAGGGCGTGAGTTGGGTGGGTTGTCTATGTTTGTTTTTCTAGGTTTTGGGAATTTCTATGTTTCGGCCTAGTATGGTTCTCAATCAGAGGCAGGTGTCATTAGTTGTCTCTGATTGAGAATCATACTTAGGTAGCCTGGGTTTCACTGTGTGTTTGTGGGTGATTGTTTCCGTGTCTGTGTTTGTTCGCTACACGGTACTGTTTCGGTTTTGTTCACGTTTATTGTTTTGTATTCATTGAGTGTTCAGTTTATGTTTTTAAATAAACAACCATGGACACTTACCACGCCGCATCTTGGTCCGATCCTTGCTACACCTCCTCTTCAGACGAAGAGGAGGAAAACCCTTACAGAATCACCCACCAACCAACTCGGACCAAGCGGTGGGGTAAACAGCAGCGACGACAGCAGCAGCAGCAACAACAGCAGCAGCAGCAACAACAGCGGCCAGCATCAGAGCAGAATCTGGACTACACGACTTGGGAGGAGATAGACAGGTGGGCGGTCGACCCAGGGAGAGTGCCGGAGCCCGCCTGGGATTCGATGGAGCAGTGCAAGGAAGGCTACAGGAGAATGAGGTTGGCGAAGCCAGCACGGCAGTGCGACAGGTACGAGAGGCAGCCCCAAATTATTTTTTTGGGGGGGCACACGAGGTGTGGTACTAAGCCAGGTAGCAGACCTGAGCTCACTCCTCGTGCTTATGATAAGCAGCGCATTACTGGTCAGGCACCATGTTATGCGGTTAAGCGCACGGTGTCGCCAGTGCGTGCCCATAGCCCGGTGCGCTATAGGGCAGCCCCCCCCGAGAGTGCCATGCGAGTGTGGGCATTGAGCCAGGGCGTATGGTGCCTGCTCAGCGGGTCTGGTCGCCGGTACGCAGTTTTGGTCCAGGTTATCCTGCGCTGGCTCTGTGTGCTGTGTCTCCGGGGCGCTGGGAGGGTGCAGTGCGTCCTCTGCCTGCGCTCCGCTCGTGCCGGGCAAATGTGGGAGTGGAGCCAAAGGGAGAGGTGCGTGTAGTAAGCACTAGATCTCCCGTGCTTACCCACAGCCCGGTTCAACCTGTGCCTGCACTCTGGAGGGTCCGGGCTAGAGTAGTTGTCCAGCCTGGGGAAGTGGTGCCAAGGTTGCGCACCAGAGCTCCAGTGCTCCCCCACAGCCCAGTCTTTCAGGCTCCTCCTAACACCAAGCCTCCTGAAGGTCTCCCCAGCCTGGTGGTTCCTGTGGCAGCCCCACGCACCAGGCTGTCTCTCTGTCTCCTCCCTGCAGGTGGTCCCGCCTGTCCGGCGCCCTCCCGCTGCCGGGCCTCCCGCCTGTCCGGCGCCGCTGCCGCAGTCTCCCGCCTGTCCGGCGCCGCTGCCGGAGCCTCCCGCCTGTCCGGCGCCGCTGCCGGAGCGTCCCGCCTGTCCGCGCCGCTGCCGCAGTCTCCCGCCTGTCCGGCGACGCTGCCGGAGCCCCTCAGCCCAGAGGCGCCAGAGCCCCTCAGCCCAGAGGCGCCAGAGCCCCTGCCCCTCTGTCCCGAGCCCCTGCCCCTCTGTCCCGAGCCCCTGCCCCTCTGTCCCGAGCCCCTGTCCCTCTGTCCCGAGCTCCTGCCCCTCTGTCCAGAGCTTCTGCCCCTCTGTCCCGAGCTGCCCCTCTGTCCAGTGGGGTCATTGAGAGGGGTGGCCATGGTGAGAAAGCCACGGAGGCGGACAATAAGGCGGACTAAGACAATGTTGAAGTGGGGTCCGCGTCCTGCGCCAGAACCGCCACCGCGGACAGACGCCCACCCAGACCCTCCCTTATAGGTCAAGGTTTTGCGGCCGGAGTCCGCACCTTTGGGGGGGGGTACTGTCACGTTCTGACCTTAATTTCCTTTGTTTTGTATTTATTTAGTATGGTCAGGGCGTGAGTTGGGTGGGTTGTCTATGTTTGTTTTTCTAGGTTTTGGGAATTTCTATGTTTCGGCCTAGTATGGTTCTCAATCAGAGGCAGGTGTCATTAGTTGTCTCTGATTGAGAATCATACTTAGGTAGCCTGGGTTTCACTGTGTGATTGTTTCCGTGTCTGTGTTTGTTCGCCACACGGTACTGTTTCGGTTTTGTTCACGTTTATTGTTTTGTATTCATTGAGTGTTCAGTTTATGTTTTTAAATAAACAACCATGGACACTTACCACGCCGCATCTTGGTCCGATCCTTGCTACACCTCCTCTTCAGACGAAGAGGAGGAAAACCCTTACACTACTAGTTCTCAAACACACTCATCCATTGAGAAATGTCAGTAGACCACAGAAACCGTGCATCCAAACCACTATGTTAGCTAACCCTAACCACCATACATGCCTCAACATTGCCCTGGAGATAACAGTTTCTCAATGGACTTTCACAGCAGTTCTGTGTGATGGGTATTGATGTGTGTACCAGTTCTGTGTAATGGGTATTGATGTGTGTTATTGATGTGTGTACCAGTTCTGTGTAATTGGTGTGGGTGCCTGAAGCCTGCATACAGTGACCATGCATGGTGAGTCAGATGGGATAATGTAACTCATGTTTCCCAGAAGGACTTTACCACAAACTGGGAAAGGAAGTAATTTGTGTTGAGAGATGATGTTAAAATGCCACTTTCAAAAATGTTATGTATTTTTAGGACTTAAAAGGATGCACCAGCTGTGTACTAACATTACAGGGAATATATAAACAGTAACATCCTCAGTAAGTCAAACAGAAGTTACTCTCTCTGTGTATGTTAAAATTGCATTAGAAGTAACCACTATCATCACAATCCTACCTTTAATGTTTCCACAATATATCTTATATGACATTACAATATCTCCACGATAAATGAATATACAATATCTCCACGATAAATCGTAATATACGGATATCTCCACGATAAATCGTAATATACGGATATCTCCACGATCAGACCTGGGATTAAATACTCTTTCAGGTATTTAAATTACTTTTCAATACATTTCAAAAAACTATTCAGATAACCTTTATTTGAAAAAGTAGTTTAATATTGGAATGTATCTGGAAATACACTTAATCAAATACATTTATCCCAAGCATTTGAAAATAGTATTTGAAATAAGTTTTTGAAAATACAATTTGGTTGATTATTTGTTTTTTGTTTTTACAAATAACCAATCCAATATTCAAATAAAGGTACTTGTTTTGGGCTGTGCATTTGAAAATACTCAAATACACACAAAAAAAAACAGGTCTGTCCACGATATATCATAATATCACGATAACTCCATGATATATCATAATATCACAATATTTCCAAGACATATTGTAATATCACGATATCTCCATGATATATCATATAATTTCCAATAAAATCATAATATCTTCCCTCACCTCTGAGAACCTCTGAACGTCCTGTGTGAGGGTCCCCACGCGGCTCCAGTTATAGAAGTTGAGAAACTTGACCACTGCTGGGTTCACCGCGTTGTCCGACGGAACCGTCCGAAAAAAGTTGGGGTACTTCTTCTTGTCGGCCAGAACAGGAGTTGTTGCCGCAAAGGAGAGCTGGAAAGAAGAGGACAGACATAGAATGTTAAATATCTGACCAATAAACGCTGGCTGAATTCTAACTGATCCTGGTGTTCTGCTAATAGGAGTTCAAGCCTGGAGATCTGAAGCTTTAGACAGAGGCCTTCGATGGCCGCACGCACGCACGCACGCACGCACGCACACACACACACACACACACACGTGCGGGACACATACACACACACACAGACCCTGGGAGTCAGTCCAGTCTGTAGGTGTGGGTAAATCAACAGTCTGATAGGTCTAGGTCTGTGGAAACATCAGGCAAGGTCACAGCTTCAGAGTGCCCATAATTTTACATTTACATTTAAGTCATTTAGCAGACGCTCTTATCCAGAGCGACTTACAAATTGGTGCATTCACCTTATGACCTCCAGTGGAACAGTAGTGCATCTAAATCTTTTCAGGGGGAGGGGGGGTGAGAGGGATTACTTTATCCTATCCTAGGTATTCCTTAAAGAGGTGGGGTTTCAGGTGTCTCCGGAAGGTGGTGATTGACTCCGCTGTCCTGGCGTCGTGAGGGAGTTTGTTCCACCATTGGGGGGCCAGAGCAGCGAACAGTTTTGACTGGGCTGAGCGGGAACTGTACTTCCTCAGTGGTAGGGAGGCGAGCAGGCCAGAGGTGGATGAACGCAGTGCCCTTGTTTGGGTGTAGGGCCTGATCAGAGCCTGGAGGTACTGAGGTGCCGTTCCCCTCACAGCTCCGTAGGCAAGCACCATGGTCTTGTAGCGGATGCGAGCTTCAACTGGAAGCCAGTGGAGGGAGCGGAGGAGCGGGGTGACGTGAGAGAACTTGGGAAGGTTGAACACCAGACGGGCTGCGGCGTTCTGGATGAGTTGTAGGGGTTTAATGGCACAGGCAGGGAGCCCAGCCAACAGCGAGTTGCAGTAATCCAGACGGGAGATGACAAGTGCCTGGATTAGGACCTGCGCCGCTTCCTGTGTGAGGCAGGGTCGTACTCTGCGGATGTTGTAGAGCATGAACCTACAGGAACGGGCCACCGCCTTGATGTTAGTTGAGAACGACAGGGTGTTGTTCAGGATCACGCCAAGGTTCTTAGCGCTCACACAATGGAGTTGTCAACCGTGATGGCGAGATCATGGAACGGGCAGTCCTTCCCCGGGAGGAAGAGCAGCTCCGTCTTGCCGAGGTTCAGCTTGAGGTGGTGATCCGTCATCCACACGGATATGTCTGCCAGACATGCAGAGATGCGATTCGCCACCTGGTCATCAGAAGGGGGAAAGGAGAAGATTAATTGTGTGTCGTCTGCATAGCAATGATAGGAGAGACCATGTGAGGTTATGACAGAGCCAAGTGACTTGGTGTATAGCGAGAATAGGAGAGGGCCTAGAACAGAGCCCTGGGGACAGCAGTGGTGAGAGCACGTGGTGTGGAGACGGATTCTCGCCACGCCACCTGGTAGGAGCGACCTGTCAGGTAGGACGCAATCCAAGCGTGGGCCGCGCCGGAGATGCCCAACTCGGAGAGGGTGGAGAGGAGGATCTGATGGTTCACAGTATCGAAGGCAGCCGATAGGTCTAGAAGGATGAGAGCAGAGGAGAGAGAGTTAGCTTTAGCAGTGCGGAGCGCCTCCGTGATACAGAGAAGAGCAGTCTCAGTTGAATGACTAGTCTTGAAACCTGACTGATTTGGATCAAGAAGGTCATTCTGAGAGAGATAGCGGGAGAGCTGGCCAAGGACGGCACGTTTAAGAGTTTTGGAGAGAAAAGAAAGAAGGGATACTGGTCTGTAGTTGTTGACATCGGAGGGATCGAGTGTAGGTTTTTCAGAAGGGGTGCAACTCTCGCTCTCTTGAAGACGGAAGGGACGTAGCCAGCGGTCAGGGATGAGTTGATGAGCG
>NC_088399.1:86314037-86401537 GCF_034236695.1 Oncorhynchus nerka | reverse complement strand
TGTGTGTGTGTGTGTGTGAAATGTATGCACATTGCTTGGAAGCATGTTTAATATTAGAGAAGCCAACCACTCTGGGGCTGTGTGATCTTTAAAAGCCAGTCGAAACCAATCAAGAATAATGTTTTCCCTATTTTCAAACAGACAGGTTCTCACATTCTCACAACTCATATTGATGTCAAACAGTACTTACAGTGAGTAGATCATTTTTGGGAAAACTTTTGCTTAATGCATTTGATTAAGCTAGCTATCATGTTAATTTTTTTCACAATGCTCAGAATACATTATACCTTGTACTCCTTAAAGTAAACCTTGTAACTGGAGACTGATACAATACATAAATTGAGTCAATGTAAGTCAAACACTTCCCAACAACCCTCAGCAAACCTCCAACAAACCTCTATCTCGACCATGCCACACTATTCTCCCCTCTAGAACCCATTTAATTTGGGCGCCCTGTTGTTTCCCAAACCATCCGGGAGGACCCTGGAACAACACACGGATTACAACCGTCAATTAAGGAGAGAAGAAACCCTTTATTTCAGTACCAGTGCTAAATCCAAAATCACCCAAAGTCTTAAAGGGCTTTACTGGGTCTTTCCACTGTAGTTTTAATCTGCATTTAGCTACGGCTGTTTGCTACACCCACACCGGGAGAAGCTCCAATGGGTCTCCAATGTGAGCCAGTGATTTTTAGCCCAAACAGGGAGATTGGGTTGAAGCCTCCTGCGACAGCCCAGGGAGAAAGGGGGGTCAGGAGACATGGAGTTGTAATGATATACCTTGATTAAACTACAAGAAAATCAGATATGACACTGTAAGGGCTCGATTGGAACCTGCATAAGGGTAATAACGTAGTACTGTAGGTACAGCAGTTCTCCCCATGGTCAAATAAAACCACAGAATGATATTGGGTGCTGTAAAATTACTACTACTATAACTAATACTACTACTACAACTACTATTACTGCAATAACTAGTAATACTACTACAACTACTAGTACTACTACAACTAGTAATACTACTACAACTACTATTACTACTACAACTAGTAATACTACTACAACTAGTATTACTACTACAGTAATACTACTACAGTAATACTACAACTACTAGTACTACTAAAACTAGTAATAATATTACAACTATTATTACAACTACAGTAATACTACTACAACTACAATTACTACTAATTACTACTAAAGCTAGAAATAGTACCACAACTAGTATTACCAGGTCAATTCTCCATTTTAGATTTAGGTCCATGACGCATGTGGGTATACATGTAGGTCACTAGAGAACCTATATTGCTTGATTGGAGCTAACAAGTCAAGGTAGCCCTTCTGTCTCCAAATTAATCTGAACCACCAAGCTACCAATGGTGCAGAGGGATTGGTGAGAAAGCCATCACGTGAAATGATCTCAAATACAGCTTACGAAATGGGTTAGTATTTTGATAAATACAGTAGAGTGCCTTAAAATAGAGCTATTTTGGAGTGCTGTCTTACATAAGGAGATTTAAAAAGGTCTATTCAAATGTAATGGACCTCTCTGGCACACTGCACTTGCACTAACGTGCTCACACACACACATACAGACACACATGCGCACACGCGAGTACACACACACGGAGGATTGCCACTCTCAGCAGGCAGAGCCAAATGGACGACCTGTGTCTCCACTCTCTTCTCCATCAGGCTCCCAGTGCCAATGTTAATTAAAGCTGTAGAGATGGGGCCCGTCTGAGACTCCCCACCCACAGCAAGGTCACCGAGTCTTTGGTAATGAGGCTTCCACTCAAATGGCACCCTATTCCGTATATAGAGCACTACTTTGGACCGGGGCCCATAGTGACACCAGCGTCAGAGGCTGGGGATTCTTGGAACCACGGTAGTAGTACAGCATTATGCCGTTGAGAATATCTGCTTAAATTACTTACTGATAAGATGGCTGAGGGAAATCTACTGAGACATGCAATTATAAATACAATGTTATCCATCTTTTTATTTTGAGTGAATATAAAGCCTGTTTGCTGTCCATCTTTCTTCCATTTTGACTTCTTCACTTCACTTATTTAGCAGTTGAAATCAAACTAGTGATGTCTACAGGAGAGAGAACGAGAGAGTACAAGAGAGAAGAAGAGAGAAGAAGAGAGGATGGTAAACAGAATGAAAGAAAGCATATAGAAGAGAGAAAGAAAGCATTAAAGATTGAGGGTGATATACTGTATAGAAAAAGAGAGAGCACGAGCAAAGATTTTTAAAAAGGGAGCCAGGCATAGAGACAAATTGATGGTCCATTGCAGATTCTCAGAACAAGGCTGTGCAATCCGGTTTCCGAGCTGGTCACGGGTGCACCTCAGCCACGGTCAAGGTACTAAACGATATCATAACTGCCATCGATAAAAGACAGTACTGTGCAGCCGTCTTCATCGACCTGGCCAAGGCGTTCGACTCTGTCAATCACCACATTCTTATTGCCAGACTCAACAGCCTTGGTTTCTCAAATGACTGCCTCACCTGGTTCACCAACTACTTCTCAGATAGAGTTCAGCGTGTCAAATCGGAGGGCCACTATGGGGGTACCACAGGGTTCAATTCTTGGGCCGACTTGGGCCGACTGTTCTCTGTATACATCAATGATGTCGCTCTTGCTGTGGGTGATTCCTTGATCCACCTCTACGCAGACGACACCATTCTGTATACATCTGGCCCTTCATTGGACACTGTGTTAACAAACCTCCAAACGAGCTTCAATGCCATACAACACTTATTCCGTGGCCTCCAACTGCTCTTAAATGCTAGTAAACAAAATGCATGCTCTTCAACCAAATACGTGGACAACTACAAATACATAGGTGTCTGGCTAGACTGTAAACTCTCTTTCCAGACTCATATTAAGCTTCTCCAATCCAAAATTAAATCTAGAATCGGCTTCCTATTTCGCATCAAAGCCTCCTTCACTCACGCTGCTAAACATACCCTCGTAAAACTGACTCAGCAAACTGGATGCAGTCTATCACAGTGCCATCCATTTTGTCACCAAAGACCCATATACCACCCACCACTGCGACATGTATGCTCTCATTAGCTGGCCCTCGCTACATATTCGTCGCCAAACCCACTGGCTCCAGGTCATCTATAAGTCTTTTCTCAGTAAAGCTCTGCCTTATCTCAGTTCACTGGTCTCCATAACAACACCCACCGGTAGCACGCGCTCCAGCAGGTATAACTCACTGGTCATCCCCAAAGCCAACGCCTCGTTTGGCCGCCTTTCCTTCCAGTTCTCTGCTGCCAATAACTGGAAGGAATTGCAAAAATCGCAGAAGTTGGAGACTTATATCTCACTCACTAACTTAAAGCTATCCCATATTGTTTTTATTTACTTTTTTTGCTCTTTTGCACACCAGTATTTCTACTTGCACATCATCATCTGCACATCTATCACTCCAGTGTTAATTTGCTAAATTGTAATTACCTTGCTACTATGGCCTATTTATTGCCTTTCCTCCTTACTCCATTTGCACACACTGTATATAGATTTTTCTATTGTGTTATTGACTGTACTTTTGTTTATCCTATGTGTAATTCTGTGTTGCTGTTTTTTGTCACACTGCTTTGCTTTATCTTGGCCAGGTCGCAGTTGTAAATGAGAACTTGTTCTCAACTGGCCTACCTGGTTAAATAAAGGTGAAATAAATTGTCCATTGCAGATTCTCAGAACGAGGCATAGAGATAGATAGATGTGTAACGGATGTGAAACGCTAGCTTAGTTAGCGGTGGTGCGCGCTAAATAGTGTTTCAATCGGTGACGTCACTTGCTCTGAGACCTCGAAGTAGTAGTTCCCTTTGCTCTGCAAGGACCGCGGCTTTTGTGGAGCGATGGGTAACGATGCTTTGTGGGTGACTGTTGTTGATGTGTGCAGAGGGTCCCTGGTTCGCGCCCGGGTATGGGCGAGGGGACGGTCTAAAATTGATACTGTTACAGGTGGTCCATTGCAGATTCTCAGAACGAGGCATAGAGATAGATAGATAGATAGATAGATAGATAGATAGATAGATAGATAGATAGATAGATGGTCCATTGCAGATTCTCAGAACGAGGCATAGAGATAGATAGATGGTCCATTGCAGATTCTCAGAGCGAGGCATAGAGATAGATAGATAGATGGTCCCTTGCAGATTCTCAGAACGAGGCATAGAGATAGATAGATAGTCCATTGTAGATTCTCAGAACGAGGCATAGAGATAGATAGATAGTCCATTGTAGATTCTCAGAACGAGGCATAGAGATAGATAGATAGATAGATAGATAGATAGTCCATTGTAGATTCTCAGAACGAGGCATAGAGATAGATAGATAGATAGATAGATAGTCCATTGTAGATTCTCAGAACGAGGCATAGAGATAGATAGATGGTCCATTGTAGATTCTCAGAGCGAGGCATAGAGATAGATAGATGGTCCATTGTAGATTCTCAGAACGAGGCATAGAGATAGATAGATGGTCCATTGTAGATTCTCAGAACGTGGCATAGAGATAGATAGATGGTCCATTGCAGATTCTCAGAACGAGGCATAGAGATAGATAGATAGATAGATAGATAGATAGATAGATAGATAGATAGATAGATAGATAGATAGATGGTCCATTGCAGATTCTCAGAACGAGGCATAGAGATAGATAGATAGATGGTCCATTGTAAATTCTCAGAGCGAGGCATAGAGAAAGATAGATAGATGGTCCATTGCAGATTCTCAGAACGAGGCATAGAGATAGATAGATGGTCCATTGTAGATTCTCAGAGCGTGCCCTCTCACTGAATGAGGTCTGCCGTATTAGATTCTTTAACACTTGACTGAGCTGTGTCTGTGAGCAGGTATAGGAGACAATAGATAGATAGTTTCATTCTCATTAAAGTCTCTAAATTCCACTGACTGAGGCTTGGCATGGCCAGGTATTAACAATGTTGCAGAGTGTCTTATTAGACTTAGGACAAAGGACAGTAATGTACTAACAACAGCTTACCAAGTCTCTTTGAGGAAGTATGAAGGTAATCACCTCGCATAAGGTGAGTTAAAGGTCACATGCAGCCGTTTTTATCTCAATATCAAATCATATATGGGTGACAATTAAGTACCTTACTGTGACTGTTTTCAATTAAAATAGTCAAAAAAACAACAACAACAAAAAGCTTCTTAGCAAAAGGCCATTTCTTAAGCTAGAATGATATTAAGACTGTCTGGGAGTGGTCTTAGTAGGGAGGGGAAAACAAAAAATGTGTTGCTATTGGCAGAGAGGTTTAGAACTCTATCTTATTGGTCTATTAACTCATTTAGCACCTGGTGATTTCAACAGTTTGCCAAAACTTCATCCCATCAAAGCAGGCTGAAATTTCAGACAGTCTTTTCAAATAGCTCTTACAATAAAAGGGCATTATCATAATTTTCACAATTTCACAGTATTATTCCAACTTCATAGTGTGGAAATATATAAAACACAGGAAAATCACGTTTTGACTGCACATTTCCATTAAAAGACAATGTATTCTATCTGACAGTGTTTGCATTCATGCTAAGATACTGCAGGTGTTATGTAAATAGAAATAACTAGATAAGGCCTATGAAAAACTTGTCTCGGGGAGGGGGCTTGGGAAAAGATCAGGCATGAATTAAGAGGCAGTGGACTCAGCAACGTTTGGGACTCAACAACATTTGGGACTCAGCAATATTTGCTATTACAAGCAGTTAATAGGGGGGGAGTCTAAAGATACAGGAGCCTGTAGGAGCCATGGAGCAATGCTGGAAGGCATGACGTGTTAGTCACTGCTACTGTTACAGGTGTGTATGTGTTACAGTTCTCCATCTCTCTCTCTCTCTGTGTGTGTGTGTGTGTGTGTGTGTGTGTGTGTGTGTGTGTGTGTGTGTGTGTGTGTGTGTGTGTGTGTGTGTGTGTGTGTGTGGCTATTGGCCAGGCGTGAAGCAGCAATGCTTTATGGGATATCGATAGGACATGATTAGTGGGTCGGCCTGAGGTCAGGCAGATTGATGAACGAGCCGTGAATACCCCCCGAACCTAAACATTATCCCAACTGGGGTTGCAAAGGGAGGGTATATTACTGGTAAATTTCTAAGTTTACCAGTAAACTACCAGAATTTGGGTAACTTTCAAGTTAGATTATATATATATTTTTTGCTTGACATCTACTGGCCTTTTTGGGTACTTCAGATTATCACAGATGTCTAATTATCTCTGGCCGTCTTACCTTATCACGTGTAAAATATATAAAATAATCAAATAAGATAAAAACTCTAATAACAAAACATTTAAAAAGATGATAAAAATAATAATAAAATAAAAATAGAATGACAAAGCTGTAAAACATGATCCTAAATATAAACCATCATCATAGTGAAAACCGTTGGTGTTTAATATGAGGGTTACAACATGAAATATTCTCTATATTTTACATTTGTATTTATTTTACTATGACAATATGTGTTTGTTGAAAATGTTTTGGTGTTAAAAAAGTCAATAGAATTGGATGAGTTACAGAGTTAATTGAAAATAATGTCAATGTTGATTCTATGTGTTTTCTCTTGACCGATATGGTCTATTCACTAGAAACTGGACAATATGGACACAGATATAAAAAATGAATATGATATATGATTTTAAAAAAAAAGTTATTCAAGTATAAATGACCAATATTACCATAGATTGACATAGATTACCTGTTAATTACCAAAATTGCAGAAGATTCCATTAACTTCAATAAATAAACAGTAGTTTCACAACCCTAATCCAAACAGAACGCAAACAGTCAAAGTAAGGACACTGAGGACACACAAAGTGGTTGAAAGTCAATCAAACTATCTGTGAAGGTAGTCTACAGTGCCTGGTAACAACAGTAGCATTTAACAAAACCCACAATCATTTTTTACTATGGGAAAAAGAGTCACTACATAAATAAATAAATACATTTGACTGAACTGAGAATGGCACATTTTTTCCTTGACACAATCCAGAATTCAAGAACATTACTGGACGATACCTCAGACACCATGCAGTATGTGAGACCATTATTGGATGATACCTCAGACACCATACAGTATGTGAGACCATTATTGGACGATACCTCAGACACCATACAGTATGTGAGACCATTATTGGACGATACCTCAGACACCATGCAGTATGTGAGACCATTATTGGATGATACCTCAGACACCATGCAGTATGTGAGACCATTATTGGATGATACCTCAGACACCATGCAGTATGTGAGACCATTATTGGATGATACCTCAGACACCATGCAGTATGTGAGACCATTATTGACCATTATGTGAGACCATTATTGGATTGATACCTCAGACACCATGCAGTATGTCATACCTTATTGACACCATGCAGTATGTGAGACCATTATTGGAGACCATGATACCTCAGACACCATGCAGTATGTGAGACCATTATTGGATGATACCTCAGACACCATGCAGTATGTGAGACCATTATTGGATGATACCTCAGACACCATGCAGTATGTGAGACCATTATTGGATGATACCTCAGACACCATGCAGTATGTGAGACCATTATTGGATGATACCTCAGACACCATGCAGTATGTGAGACCATTATTGGACGATACCTCAGACACCATGCAGTATGTGAGACCATTATTGGATGATACTTCAGACACCATGCAGTATGTGAGACCATTATTGGATGATACCTCAGACACCATGCAGTATGTGAGACCATTATTGGCTGATACCTCAGACACCATGCAGTATGTGAGACCATTATTGGCTGATACCTCAGACACCATGCAGTATGTGAGACCATTATTGGATGATACTTCAGACACCATGCAGTATGTGAGACCATTATTGGATGATACCTCAGACACCATGCAGTATGTGAGACCATTATTGGCTGATACCTCAGACACCATGCAGTATGTGAGACCATTATTGGATGATATTTCAGACACCATGCAGTATGTGAGACCATTATTGGATGATACCTCAGACACCATGCAGTATGTGAGACCATTATTGGATGATACTTCAGACACCATGCAGTATGTGAGACCATTATTGGATGATACCTCAGACACCATGCGTTGTGGATTAACAGTGTTGTTGTTGATCAGTGCACCATGCAGTAGCTATGTAGTGGCCATTCAGGCATATTCAATAATCAGCAGAGGCATTTGACACCCAGAGGGAAAGCTCAGCTTGAGCTAATGGAAAGGGAGAGATGTGACCATATACTGTCTACAGCTAGGCCCATTAACAGCCTATCACCCATATACTGTCTACAGCTAGGATATTAACAGCCTATCACCCATATACTGTCTACAGCTAGGACATTAACAGCCTATCACCCATATACTGTCTACAGCTAGGCCCATTAACAGCCTATCACCCATATACTGTCTACAGCTAGGATATTAACAGCCTATCACCCATATACTGTCTACAGCTAGGATATTAACAGCCTATCACCCATATACTGTCTACAGCTAGGCCCATTAACAGCCTATCACCCATATACTGTCTACAGCTAGGATATTAACAGCCTATCACCCATATACTGTCTACAGCTAGGATATTAACAGCCTATCACCCATATACTGTCTACAGCTAGGACATTAACAGCCTATCACCCATATACTGTCTACAGCTAGGCCCATTAACAGCCTATCACCCATATACTGTCTACAGTTAGGACATTAACAGCCTATCACCCATATACTGTCTACAGCTAGGATATTAACAGTCTATCACCCATATACTGTCTACAGCTAGGATATTAACAGCCTATCACCCATATACTGTCTACAGCTAGGATATTAACAGCCTATCACCCATATACTGTCTACAGCTAGGCCATTAACAGCCTATCACCCATATACTGTCCACAGCTAGGATATTAACAGCCTATCACCCATATACTGTCTACAGCTAGGCCATTAACAGCCTATCACCCATATACTGTCCACAGCTAGGATATTAACAGCCTATCACCCATATACTGTCTACAGCTAGGCCATTAACAGCCTATCACCCATATACTGTCTACAGCTAGGATATTAACAGCCTATCACCCATATACTGTCTACAGCTAGGCCATTAACAGCCTATCACCCATATACTGTCCACAGCTAGGCCATTAACAGCCTATCACCCATATACTGTCTACAGCTACATTAACAGCATATCACCCATATACTGTCTACAGCTAGGCCATTAACAGCCTACCACCCATATACTGTCTACAGCTAGGACATTAACAGCCTATCACCCATATACTGTCCACAGCTAGGATATTAACAGCCTATCACCCATATACTGTCTACAGCTAGGACATTAACAGCATATCACACATATTCTGTCTACAGCTACATTAACAACATATCACCCATATACTGTCCACAGCTACATTAACAGCATATCTATCAATCAATCAATCACATTGTATTGGTCACATACACATAGTTAGCAGATGTTAATGCATGTGTAGCTTCGAGTTCCGACCATGCAGTAATACCTAACAAGTAATCTAACAATTCCACAACAACCACCTAATACACACAAATCTAAAGAGATGGAATAAGAAAATGTACATGTAAATATATGGATGAGTGATGACCGAGCGGCAGAGGCAAGATGCAATAGATGGTATAAAATACAGTATATACATATGAGATGAGTATGTAAGATATGTAAACATGATTAAAGTGGCATTATTAAAGTGACTAGTGATCCATTCAATAAATTGGCCAATGATTTCAAGTCTGTATGTAGGCAGCAGCCTCTCTGTTTTAGTGATGGCTGTTTAACAGTCTGATGGCCTTGAGATAGAAGCTGCTTTTCAGTCTCTCGGTCACAGCTTTGATTCACCTGTACTGACCTCGCCTTCTGGATAGTATGAACAGGCAGTGGCTCGGGTGGTTGTTGTCCTTGAGGATCTTTTTGGCCTTCCTGTGACATCGGGTGCTTTAGGCGTCCTGGAGAGCAGGTAGTTTGCCCCCGGTGATGCGTTGTGCAGACCGCACCACCCTCTGGAGAGCCTTGCAGTTGTGGGAGGTGTAGTTGCTGTACCAGGCGGTGATACAGCTCGACAGGATTCTCTCGATTGTGCATCTGTACAATTTTGTGAGGGTTTTAGGTGATAAGACAAATTTCTTCAGCCTCCTGAAGTTGAAGAGGTGCTGTTGCGCCTTCTTCACCAGACTGTCTATGTGGGTAGAGCCTTTTTTGTCCATGATGTGTACGCCGAGGAACTTAAAACTCTCCACTGCTGTCCTGTCGATGTGGATAGTGAGTGTGCTACCTCTACTGTTTCCTGAAGTCCACGATCATCTCCTTTGTTTTGTTGATGTTAATTGAGAGGTTGTTTTCCTGACACCACATTCCAAGTGCCCTCACCTCCTTCCTGTAGGCTGTCTCGTCATTGTTGGTAATCAAGCCCACTGCTGTTGTGTCATCTGCAAACTTGATGATTGAGTTGGAGGCGTGTATGGCCACGCAGTCATGGGTGAACAGGGAGTACAGGAGGGGGCTGAGCATGCACCCTTGTGGGGGATCAGCGATGTGGATTTGTTGTTTCCTACCTTCCTACCTTCCTACCATCTGGGGGCGGCCAGTAGGAAAGCCCAGGACCCAATTGCAAAGGGTGGGGTTGAGACCCAGGGCCTCAAGCTTAATGATGAGCTTGGATGGTACTATGGTGTTAAATGCTGAGCGGTGGTCGATGAACAGCATTCTTACATAGGTATTCATCTTGTCCAGGTGGGATAGGGTAGTGTGCAGTGTGATGGTGATTGCATCATCTGTGGACCTATTGGGGTGGTGTGCAAATTGAAGTGGGTCTAGGATGGCAGGTAAGGTGGAGGTGATATGATCCTTGACTAGTCTCTCAAAGCACTTCATGATGACAGAAGTGAGTGCTACGGGGCAATAGTTATTTAGTTCAGTTATCTTTACTTCTTGGGTATTGGGACAATGGTGGCCATCTTGAAGCATGTGGGGACAGCAGATTGGGATAGGGAGAGATTGAATATGTCTGTAAACACAGCAGCCAGCTGGTCTGCGCCTGCTCTGAGGACACGGCTAGGGATGCCTTCATGGGCCGGCATCCTTACGAGGGTTAACACATTTAAACGTCTCACTCACGCTGGTCACGGATAAGGAGAGGGGGTAGCGAGTCGCGTCGGTGGCATTGTATTATCCTCAAAGTAGGCAAAGAAGGTGTTTAGCTTTTCTGGAAGCAAGACGTCGGTATCTGTGACGTGACATTTTTTTTTGTAGTCCGTGATTGCCTGTAGACACTGCCACATTGAAGTTCCTTTAGGGCTGTCGTGGTATCAGCTTGAGGGGGGATATACACGGATATACACCCATATACATATACTTTATTTAATCAGGTAGGCTAGTTGAGAACAAGTTCTCATTTACAACTGCAACCTGGTCAAGATAAAGCAAGGTAGTGCAACACAAACAGCACAGAGTTACACGTGGGATAAACAAAAGTACAGTCAATAACACAATAGAAAAATATATCTACAGTTTGTGCAAATGTAGTAAGATTAGGGAGGTAAGGCAATAAATAGGCCATAGTGGCCTAGATGTGCAGAAGATGAATGTGCAAGTAGAGATACTGGGGTGCCAGGGAGCAAAACAATTAATAACAATATGGGGATGAGGTAGTTGGGTGGCGTATTTACAGATGGGCTGTGTACAGGTGCAATGATCGGTAAGCTGCTCTGACAGCTGATGCTTAAAGTTAGTGAGGGAGATATAAGACCACAGCTTCAGTGATGTTTGCAATTTGTTCCAGTCATTGGCAGTAGATAACTGGAAGGAAAGGTGGCCAAACGAGGAGTTGGCTTTGGGGATGACCAGTGAAATATACCTGCTGGAGCGCGTGCTTCGGGTGGATGCTGCTATGGTGACCAGCGAACTGAGATAAGGTGGGGCTTTACCTAGCAAATACTTACGGACAACCTGGAGCCAGTGGGTTTGGCGACGAATATGAAGCGAGGACCAGCCAGAGATCATACATTTCACAGTGGAGGGTAGTTGTAACGGCGTCCTTCGTTTGTAGAAAGAGAGGACCGAAATGCAGCGTAGTGGTTACTCATGTTCTTTAATGAATGAAATAGCGATACATGAAATAACTCATAAATACAAAACAACAAACGGAATGAAACCTAATTACAGCCTATCTAGTGAAACTACACAAAGACAGGAACAATCACCCACGAAATACACAGTGAACCCAGGCTACCTAAATACGGTTCCCAATCCGAGACAACGAGAATCACCTGACTCTGATTGAGAACCGCCTCAGGCAGCCAAGCCTAACTAGACACACCCCTAATCATTCGCAATCCCAACTCCTATAAAACCCCAATACGAAACACAACACATAAACCCATGTCACACCCTGGCCTGACCAAATAATAAACGAAAACACAAAACACTATGAACAAGGCGTGACAAAACACCCCCCCCCCCCTAAGGTGCGGACTCCCGGACGCACCTCAAAACCATAGGGAGGGTCCGGGTGGGCGTCTGTCCATGGTGGCGGATCCGGCTCGGGACGTGGACCCCACTCCATTAAAGTCATAGTTCCTCCCCTTCGCGTCCTGGGATAATCCACCCTCGCCGCCGACCATGGCCTAATAGTCCTCACCCAGAACCCCACTGAACTGAGGAGCAGCTCGGGACTGAGGGGCAGCTCGGGACAGAGGGGCAGCTCGGGACAGAGGGGCAGCTCGGGACAGAGGGGCATCTCGAGACAGAGGGGCAGCTCGGGACAGAAGCAGCTCGGGACTGAGGGGAAGCTCGAGACTGAGGGGTAGCTCGGGACTGAGGGGCAGCTCGGGACTGAGGGGCAGCTCGGAACTGAAGGGCAGCCCGGAACTGAGGGGAAGCCCAGTACTGAGAGGAAGCCCAGTACTGAGAGGAAGCCCAGTACTGAGATGAAGCCCAGTACTGAGATGAAGCTCAGGTAGGTAGTAGGCTCCGGTAGATCCTGGCTGGCTGGCGGATCTGGAAGATTCAGGTTGACTAGCAGATCTGGAAGATTCTGGTTGACTGGCAGATCTGGTAGAATCTGGTTGACTGGCAGATCTGGTAGAATCTGGTTGACTGGCAGATCTAGAAGATCATGACTGACTGGCAGATCTAGCTGCTCTATGCAGACTGGCAGATCTGGAAGAGACTGGTTGACTGGCAGATCTGGAAGAATCTGGTTGACTGGCAGATCTAGAAGATCATGGCTGACTGGCGGATCTAGCTGCTTTATGCAGACTGACATCTCTGGCTGCTTCATACAGACTGACAGCTCTGGCTGCTTCATGCAGACTGACAGCTCTGGCTGCTTCATACAGACTGACAGCTCTGACTGCTCCATGCAGGCTGACAGCACCCTGCAGACTGACAGCTCCTTGCAGACTGACAGCTCCTTGCAGACTGACAGCTCCTTGCAGACTGACAGCTCCTTGCAGACTGACAGCTCTGGCTGCTTCATGCAGACTGACAGCTCTGACTGCTCCATGCAGGCTGACAGCACCCTGCAGACTGGCAGCTCCTTGCAGACTGACAGCTCCTTGCAGACTGACAGCTCTTTGCAGACTGACATCTCTGGCTGCTTCATGCAGACTGACAGCACCTTGCAGACTGACAGCTCCCTGCAGACTGGCAGCTCAGGCTGTTCCGAACAGGCAGGAGGCTCCGGCAGCGCTGTAGAGGAGGAAGGCTCTAGAAGCGCTGAACAGGCGGGAGACACCGACAGCGCAGGAGAGGAGACAGGCTCTGGCTGCGCTGAACAGGCGGGAGACTCCGACAGCGTAGGAGGGAAGGAAGGCTCTGGCTGTGTTGAACAGGCGGGAGACTCCAACAGCGCAGGAGAGGAGACAGGCTCTGGCTGCGCTGAACAGGCGAGGCGCACTGAAGGCCTGGTGCGTGGTGCTGGAACTGGTGCTACTGGATCGAGGACACGCACAGGAAGCCTGGTGCGGGGAGCTGCTACCGGAGGACTGGTGTGTGGAGGTGGCTCTGGATAGACCGGACCGTGCAGGCGCACTGGAGCTCTTGAGCACCGAGCCTGCCCAAGCTTACCTGGCTCGATGCCCACTCTAGCCCGGCCAATACGAAGGGCTGGTATGAACCGCACCGGGCTATGCACCCGCACTGGAAACACCGTGCGCTCCATAGCATAACACGGTGTCTGCCCGGTCTCTCTAGCCCACCGGAAAGCACATGGAGTTTGCGCAGGTCTCCTACCTGGCATAGCCATACTCCCATTAAGCCCCCCCCTCAATATTTTTTTGGGGTTGCTTTTCGGGCTTCCTTGCCAACCGTGTTCCCTCGTATCGTCGGCTCCTATCTCCTGCTGCCTCTGCTCTCCTAAGTGCCTCCACCTGTTCCCATGGGAGGCGATCTCTTCCGGCCAGTATCTCCTCCCAAGTGTAACAACCTTTGCCATCCAACACGTCTTCCCATGTCCATTCTCCGAATAATTCATCCTCCTTTCGCTGCTCATGCTGTCGCTGCCTGTTACCACGCCACTCGGTCCGTGTGTGGTGGGTGATTCTGTAACGGCGTTCTTCGTTTGTAGAAAGAGAGGACCGAAATGCAGCGTAGTGGTTACTCATGTTCTTTAATGAATGAAATAGCGATACATGAAATAACTGATAAATACAAAACAACAAACGGAACGAAACCTAATTACAGCCTATCTGGTGAAACTACACAAAGACAGGAACAATCACCCACGAAATACACAGTGAACCCTGGCTACCTAAATACGGTTCCCAATCCGAGACAATGAGAATCACCTGACTCTGATTGAGAACCGCCTCAGGCAGCCAAGCCTAACTAGACACACCCCTAATCATTCGCAAAGTTATGAGAGATGGGGGAGAGATACGAGAGATGGGGGAGAGATACGAGAGATGGGGGAGAGATACGAAAGATGGGGAGAGTTATGAAAGATGGGGAGAGATACGAGAGATGGGGAGAGATACGAGAGATGGGGGAGAGATACGATAGATGGGGAGAGTTATGAAAGATGGGGAGAGATACGAGAGATGGGGAGAGATAGGAGAGATGGGGGAGAGATACGAGAGATGGGGGAGATATATGAGAGATGGGAGAGAGATATGAGAGATGGGGAGAGATACGAGAGATGGGGGAGAGATACGAGAGATGGGGAGAGATAGGAGAGATGGGGAGAGATTAGAGATGGGGGACGAGAGATGGGGAGAGATACGAGAGATGGGGAGAGATACAATAGATGGGGGAGAGTTATGAAAGATGGGGGAGAGATACGAGAGATGGGGGAGAGATAGAGAGATGGGGGAGAGATATGAGAGATGGGGAGAGATACCAGAGATGGAGGAGAGATACGAGAGATGGGGGAGAGATACAATAGATGGGGAGAGTTATGAAAGATGGGGGAGAGATACGAGAGATGGGGGAGAGATAGGAGAGATGGGGGAGAGATATGAGAGATGGGGAGAGATACCAGAGATGGAGGAGAGATACGAGAGATGGGGGAGAGATACGATAGATGGGGAGAGTTATGAGAGATGGGGAGAGATACGAGAGATGGGGGAGAGATACCAGAGATGGGGAGAGATATGAGAGATGGGGGAGAGATACGATAGATGGGGAGAGTTACGAAAGATGGGGAGATATACGAGAGATGGGGGAGAGATAGGAGAGATGGGGGAGAGATATGAGAGATGGGGGAGAGATACCAGAGATGGAGGAGAGATATGAGAGATGGGGAGAGATACGATAGATGGGGAGAGTTATGAGAGATGGGGGAGAGATACGAGAGATGGGGGAGAGATACCAGAGATGGGGGAGAGATATGAGAGATGGGGAGAGATACGATAGATGGGGAGAGTTACGAAAGATGGGGGAGATATACGAGAGATGGGGGAGAGATATGATAGATGGGGAGAGTTATGAAAGATGGGGGAGAGATATGAGAGATGGGGAGAGATATGAGAGATGGGGAGGATACGAGAGATGGGGGAGAGATATGAGAGATGGGGAGAGATATGAGAGATGGGGAGAAATAAGATAGATGGGGGAGAGTTATGAGAGATGGGGGAGAGTTTCGATAGATGGGGAGAGTTATGAGAGATGGGGAGAGATACGATAGATGGGGGAGAGATATGAGAGATGGGGGAGAGATACGAGAGATGGGGGAGAGTTATGAGAGATGGGGGAGAGAAACTAGAGATTGGGGAGAGATATGAGAGATGGGGAGAGACGAGAGATGGGGGAGATATATGAGAGATGGGGAGAGATATGAGAGATGGGGAGAGATACGAGAGATATGAGAGATGGGGAGAGATATGAGAGATGGGGGAGAGATACGAGATGGGGGAGAGATATGAGAGATGGGGGAGAGATATGAGAGATGGGAGAGAGATATGAGAGATGGGGAGAGATACGAGAGATGGGGGAGAGATACGAGAGATGGGGGAGAGATACGATAGATGGGGAGAGATACGAGAGATGGGGAGAGATACCAGAGATGGGGAGAGATATGAGAGATGGGGAGAGATACGATAGATGGGAGAGTTGTGAAAGATGGGGAGAGATACGAGAGATGGGGGAGAGATAGGAGAGATGGGGAGAGATACGAGAGATGGGGAGAGATACGAGAGATGGGGGAGAGATACGAAAGATGGGGAGAGTTATGAAAGATGGTGGAGAGATACGAGAGATGGGGGAGAGATACGAGAGATGGGGAGAGATACAATAGATGGGGAGAGTTATGAAAGATGGGGGAGAGATACGAGAGATGGGGGAGATAGGAGAGAGATGGGGAGAGATTATGAAAGATGGGGAGAGATACGAGAGATGGGGGAGAGATACAATAGATGGGGAGAGTTATGAAAGATGGGGAGAGATACGAGAGATGGGGAGATGAGATAGGAGAGATGGGGGAGAGATATGAGAGATGGGGAGAGATACCAGAGATGGAGGAGAGATACGAGAGATGGGGAGAGATACGAAAGATGGGGAGAGTTATGAAAGATGGGGAGAGATACGAGAGATGGGGAGAGATACGAGAGATGGGGGAGAGATACAATAGATGGGGAGAGTTATGAAAGATGGGGAGAGATACGAGAGATGGGGGAGAGATAGGAGAGATGGGGGAGAGATATGAGAGATGGGGAGAGATACCAGAGATGGGGAGAGATACGAAAGATGGGGAGAGTTATGAAAGATGGGGAGAGATAAAGAGAGATAGGAGAGATACGAGAGATGGGGAGAGAGATACGATAGATGGGGAGAGTTATGAGAGATGGGGGAGAGATACGAGAGATGGGGGAGAGATACCAGAGATGGGGGAGAGATATGAGAGATGGGGAGAGATACAATAGATGGGGAGAGTTACGAAAGATGGGGGAGATATACGAGAGATGGGGGAGAGATATGAGAGATGGGGAGATACGAGAGATGGGGGAGAGATATGAGAGATGGGGAGAGATATGAGAGATGGGGGAGAAATAAGATAGATGGGGAGAGTTATGAGAGATGCGGGAGAGTTTCGATAGATGGGGAGAGATATGAGAGATGGGGGAGAGTTATGAGAGATGGGGGAGAAACTAGAGACTGGGGAGATATGAGAGATGGGGAGAGATATGAGAGATGGGGAGAGATACGAGAGATATGAGAGATGGGGAGAGATACGAGAGATGGGGGAGAGATATGAGAGATGGGGAGATATATGAGAGATGGGGAGAGATATGAGAGATGGGGGAGAGATATGAGAGATGGGGAGATATATGAGAGATGGGAGAGAGATATGAGAGATGGGGAGAGATACGAGAGATGGGGAGAGATACGAGAGATGGGGGAGAGATATGAGAGACGGGGAGAGATACGAGAGATGGGGGAGAGATATGAGAGATGGGGAGAGATATGAGAGATGGGAGAGAGATATGAGAGATGGGGAGAGATACGAGAGATGGGGAGAGATACGAGAGATGGGGAGAGATATGAGAGATGGGGAGAGATACGAGAGATGGGGGAGAGATATGAGAGATGGGGGAGAGATATGAGAGATGGGGAGAGATATGAGAGATGGGGGAGAGATATGAGAGATGGGGAGAGATATGAGAGATGGGGAGAGATATGAGAGATGGGGGAGAGATATGAGAGATGGGGAGAGATATGAGAGATGGGGGAGAGATACGAGAGATGGGGAGAGATACGAGAGAGATGGGGAGATACGAGAGATGGGGGAGAGATATGAGAGATGGGGGAGAGATATGAGAGAGATGGGGAGAGATATGAGAGATGGGGGAGAGATATGAGAGATGGGGAGAGATATGAGAGATGGGGAGAGATATGAGAGATGGGGGAGAGATATGAGAGATGGGGAGAGATATGAGAGATGGGGGAGAGATACGAGAGATGGGGGAGAGATATGAGAGATGGGGGAGAGATATGAGAGATGGGGGAGAGATATGAGAGATGGGGAGAGATATGAGAGATGGGGAGAGATATGAGAGATGGGGAGAGATATGAGAGATGGGGAGAGATATGAGAGATGGGGAGAGATATGAGAGATGGGGGAGAGATATGAGAGATGGGGAGAGATATGAGAGATGGGGAGAGATATGAGAGATGGGGAGAGATATGAGAGATGGGGAGAGATATGAGAGATGGGGAGAGATATGAGAGATGGGGAGAGATATGAGAGATGGGGAGAGATATGAGAGATGGGGAGAGATATGAGAGATGGGGAGAGATATGAGAGATGGGGAGAGATATGAGAGATGGGGAGAGATATGAGAGATGGGAGAGATATGAGAGATGGGGGAGAGATATGAGAGATGGGGGAGAGATATGAGAGATGGGGAGAGATATGAGAGATGGGGAGAGATATGAGAGATGGGGGAGAGATATGAGAGATGGGGGAGAGATATGAGAGATGGGGAGAGATATGAGAGATGGGGAGAGATATGAGAGATGGGGGAGAGATATGAGAGATGGGGAGAGATATGAGAGATGGGGGAGAGATATGAGAGATGGGGGAGAGATATGAGAGATGGGGGAGAGATATGAGAGATGGGGGAGAGATATGAGAGATGGGGGAGAGATATGAGAGATGGGGGAGAGATATGAGAGATGGGGGAGAGATATGAGAGATGGGGGAGAGATTTATATGGCATGTCTTTTTGTCATGGAACCACAACCATACGAATAATCAATAAATGACTAACCAATCAATTTAAGCAATAAAGTAACTGTTCATTTCATTCATTGTATTTATTTAGCCAGCAAAGTCCACTCAGTAAACAATAGTTTAAGACGGCCCATCGTTCATGCACCTTCTGTGTCCTTTCCCCTATTCAATAATACCTCAAATTGACGTGATCAGACTCACTGCAGGAATGTGTTTGCGCGTGCACAGTATACCCATATGTATGGGTGTGTCTTGCAGTGTGATGCATCCCAGCATGTATGAAACATTCTCCAATTATCTGAAGTCAACTGAAGAAAGAAACGCTAGTCGTCTCAATTTAAACGGTAAAAAGAGAAAATATGTTTGCCTCTGATGCAATTGAACTCTGTGACGTGAAAGTAATGGAGAACATATTGCTGCATGAATTGTCTGCTAAAGGAAGATAATCAGATGCTAGAACAATGGATATCAGGCTGGCTGGTGTCTTTGGCTCAGACTGCACTGATTGACTAAGGAGTCTCTGTACATGCTCGCTCGCTTGCACACACACACACACACGCACGCGCACGCACGCACACACACACACACACATATACATACAGTACTTGCATGCACACACACACACACACACACACACACACACACACACACACACACACACACACACACACACACACACACACACACACACACACACACACACACACACACACACACACACACACACACACACACACACACACACAAATCTATTAGGAGTCTCTGCGGGAGCCGGCTCTACCCCTCGCTGGGCTGGTACCATCTGCACCCACACACAGATATCACAATCGATTTCACAAGGTATCTGCCTCCCATTTATCCACATAGCTGCGAGTGTCGTGGCGGAGGAGTGGAGCGCATTAGAGGGAAGGGAATGGGGGATTGGCTCAATATCTCTCTGCACCTGCGGGAACGAGACAAGGGGAGGAGGGAGAAATAGAGAGACGGATGGGAGCCCACCAGATGGAGAGTACAGCTAGGCACGGAGAAACAAGATACTAATTGAGGGCATTTAACCTCAATTACAGTGATCTAGCTGGCAGGTTGTTTAGAGGCAGTCCTGTAAAATATGATTAGAAAAATAGCTTGTGTTTCTGCCTTGCACTTTTTGTGTGACGGAATTGGATGCAACTGATGGGGATAGGTTACTGTACATACGATGGAAAGTGCCCTCTGTGAGGTAATGGTATATCTCTCTCCTTTACTCCCTCTCCATCTCTCTCCCTCTCAAGCTCTCTCTCTCTCTCTCTCTCTCTCTCTCTCACTCTCTCTCTCTCTCTTCCTCTCCATATCTCTCTCCTCACTCCCTCTGTATCTCTCCTCTCTCTCTCTCTCCACACACTCTCCCCCTCTCTCTCGATCTCCACATTCCCTCTGTATCTCTCTCTGCATACTCCCTCTCTATCTCCTTCTCTCTCTCTCCCTCCCTCTCCATCACTCTCTCCTCACTCCCTCTATATCTCTGTCATTTCTCTCTCCCTTCTCTCTCTCTCCACACACTCTCCCCCTCTCTCTCAATCTCCACAATCCCTATGTATCTCTCTGCATACTCCCTCTCTATCTCCTTCTCTCTCTCTCCATCGCTCTCTCCTCACTCCCTCTGTATCTCTGTCATTTCTCTCTCCACACACTTCCCCCCCTCTCTCTCCCTCTCTCTCCCTCTTCTCACTCCCTCTGTATCTCTGTCATTTCTCTCTCCACACACTTCCCCCCTCTCTCTCCCTCTCTCTCCCTCTTCTCACTCCCTCTGTATCTCTGTCATTTCTCTCTCCACACACTTCCCCCCTCTCTCTCCCTCTCTCTCCCTCTTCTCACTCCCTCTGTATCTCTGTAATTTCTCTCTCCACACACTTCCCCCCCTCTCTCTCCCTCTCTCTCCCTCTTCTCACTCCCTCTGTATATCAATTCAATTCAATGGGCTTTATTGACATGGGAAACATAGGTTTACATTGCCAAAACAAATGAAATAGATAATAAAACAAAATAAATATTACAGCAAACATTACACTCACAAAAGTTCCAATATAATAAAGACATTTTTTATACAGTGTTGTAACGATGTGGAATTAGTTAAAGTATAAAAGGGAAAATAAAGATATATTTATATATATATATGGTGTTTGTTCTTCACTGGTTGCCCTTTTCTTGTGGCAACAGGTCAGAAATCTTGCTGCTGTGATGGCACACTGGGATTCCACCCAGTAGATATGGGAGTTTATCAAAATTGCATTTGTTTTCAAATTCTTTGTGGATCTGTGTCATCTGAGGGAAATATGTGTCTCTAATATGGTCATACATTGGGCAGGAGGTTAGGAAGTGCAGCTCAGTTCCAACTCATTTTGTGGGCAGTGTGCACATAGCCTGTCTTCTCTTGAGAGCCAGGTCTGCCTACAATCAGCCTCTCTCAAGGCCATGCTCATTGAGTCTGTACATAGGTAAAGCTTTCCTTAATTTTGGGTCAGTCAGTCGTCAGGTATTCTGCCACTGTGTGCTCTCTGTTTCGGGCCAAATAGCATTCTAGGATGCTATGTTTTTCGGTTAATTCTTTCCAATGTTTCAAGTAATTATCTTTTTGTTATCTCATGATTTGGTTGGGTTTAATTGTGTTGCTGCCCTGATGCTCTGTGGGGTCGTGTGTGTTTGTGAGCAGAGCATCAGGACCAGCTGGCTTATGGGGCTCTTCTCCAGGTTCATTTCTCTGTAGGTGATGGCTTTGATATAGAAGGTTTGGGAATCACGTCCTTTTAGGTGGTTGTAGAGTTTAACCACTTATTTTCTGGATTTGGATAATTAGCGGGTATTGGCCTAATTCTGCTCTGCATGCATTATTTGGTGTTTAACGGTGTACACAGAGGATATTTTTCTTAATTTTGTGTTTGTCCCATTTTGTGAATTCTTGGTTGGTGAGCGGATCCTAGACCTCACAACCATTAAGGGCAATGGGTTCTATAACTGATTCAAGTATTTGTAGCCAGATCCTAATTGGTGTGTGTAGTAACCAAAAAAGTTGCACATTTTTAAACGCAATCAACAGGTGTGCCTTGTTAAAAGTTCATTTGTGGAATTTATTTCCTTCCTAATGCGTTTGAGCCAATCAGTTGTGTTGTGACAAGGGAGGGTTGCTATACAGAAGATGGCCCTATTTGGTAAAAGACCAAGTCCATATTATGGCAAGAAAATCTCAGATAAGCAAAGAGAAACGACAGTCCATCATTACTTTAAGACATGAAGGTCAGTCAATGCAGAACATTTCAAGAACTTTGAAGTGCAGTCACAAAAACCATCAAGTGCTGTGATGAAACTGTCTCTCACGAGGACCACCACAGGAAAGGAAGACCCAGAGTTAGTTCATTGGAGTTAACTGCACCTCAGATTGCATCCCAAATAAATGCTTCACAGAGTTCAAGTAATAGACACATCTCAACATCAACTGTTCAGAGGAGACTGTTTGAATCAGGCCTGAATTGCGGCAAAGAAACCACTACTAAAGGACACCAATAATAATAAGAGATTTGCATGGACCAAGAAACATGAGCAAAGACATTAGACGGTGGAAATCTGTTCTTTGGTCTGATGAGTCCAAATTTGAGATTTTTGGTTCCAACCGCCGTGTCTTTGTGAGACGTAGAGTAGGTGAACGGATGATCTACGCATGTGTGGTTCCCATCGTGAATCATGGAGGAGGAGGTGTGATGGTGCTTTGCTGGTGACACTGTCAGTGATTTATTTAGAATTCAAGGCACACTTAACCAGCATGGCTACCACATCATTATGCAGAGATACTCCACCCCATCTGTTTTGCGCTTAGTGGGACTATCATTTGTTTTTCAACAGGACAATGACCCAACACAGCTCCAGGTTGTGTAAGGTCTATTTTACCAGGAAGGAGAATGATGGAGTGCTGCATCAGATGATCTGGCCTCCACAATCACCCGACCTCAACCCAATTGAGATGGTTTGGGATGAGTTGGACTGCAGAGTGAAGGAAAAGTTCTCAGCATAGCTTGGAACATCTGAAAATGGATGTTAAAGAACTGATTTTACCATTAAAAGACTCCAAAAAATGGCCAATCATTTCAGGTCCAGTACCAGTACTACTGGCCTTACACATCTGGCTAAAAGATTATTCTAGCTCTGCTGGAGTCACTTTTATAGATAATTCTGACACCTTCTGGAAACAGAAGATACTCTACTGGAATGACGGAATCTATCCAAATCCTGTCCATGCATTTTTAAAATTTTACCCCCTTTTCTCCCCAATTTCTTGGTATACAATTGTTAGTAGTTACTATCTTGTCTCATCACTACAACTCCCGTATGGGCTCGGGAGAGACGAAGGTCAAAGCCATGCGTCCTCCGAAACACAACCCAACCAAGCCGCACTGCATCTTAACACAGCGCACATCCAACCCGAAAGCCAGCCGCACCAATGTGTCGGAGGAAACACCGTGCACCTGGCGACCTGGTTAGAGTGCACTGTGCCCGGCCCGCCACAGGAGTCGCTAGTGCGCGATGAGACAAGGATATCCCTACCGGCCAACCCCTCCCTAACCCAGATGACGCTAGGCCAATTGTGTGTCGCCCCATGGACCTCCCGGTCGCGGCCGGCTGCGACAGAGCCTGGACTCGAACCCAGAGTCTCTGGTGGCACACCACTGCGCCACCCGGGAGGCCGTCCATGCATTTCAAGGCTGCGTCGAAACAATGACCTATCAATGACCCAAGACCAGCTCAGCTAATCCCTACCATACCCTTGTGAGTCGTCATAATGCTGCATTAAATGTACATTATCCTAGGGGCGTTGGCAGACACAATGTAAGTAACTTTTAAATGTATGTCCCCCTAATTTCCCTGAATACTTTTGTTATTGGATGCAGTAATCATGAACCAGAGGTACACTGTTAGCACTGAGGCGGTGGCCCTAGTAGGAAGACCCCTTTGTGCAGCTCACCCTGCACTATCAAGTCTACTTCTGATAAGCTTTTAAAAACAATCAAGCAACCCAGAAAAGTGCAAAAAAATAGCCCATATTAACATATGCAGCCTGATAAACAAGGTCCGTGATGTCAATAACTTGCTTGTAACAGATGACATTCATATTCTGCTTATCTCTGAAACTCACTTAGAT
Source organism: Oncorhynchus nerka (assembly GCF_034236695.1). Lineage (NCBI taxonomy): Eukaryota > Metazoa > Chordata > Actinopteri > Salmoniformes > Salmonidae > Oncorhynchus > Oncorhynchus nerka. Next base: position 86,377,128 of record NC_088399.1, on the reverse strand, counting down.
AATACCTTTGATGATACAGTGGTATCAATACATGGTTATAACATTTACCGAAAACACAGAAGTGCCAAAGGGGTGTTGTGGTCTATATAAAGAACCTGAAATGCTTGATAATGTATGTGATATCAACGGAGAAGTATATTGTCTGGGTGACTTAAAAATGTACTGGCTCTCATTAAGCTGCCTACTCAAGAAAAAACTTCAAACTGTAACCAGTGCCTGCAACCTGGTTCAGGTTGTCAGTCAACCTACCGGGGTATTTACAGACAGCACAGGAATGAAATCATCAACATGTATTGATCACATCTTTACTAATGCTGCAGAAACTTGCTTTAAAGCAGTATCCAAATCTATAGGATGTAGTGAACACAATATAATAGCCACATCAAAGAAAACCAAAGTTTTGCATTGTAGATATGTGGATGTGGTAGTGGAGTATGGGCCTGTGTTGTGAATTCTGAAATTAATGTATTGTAATTAATGTTTATAAAATTGTACAACTGCCTTAACTTTGCAAAAGGAAAAGTAAATGGGGATCCATAATAAATACAAATACAAATATGTTAGAACTCCTTCAAGACTGTTGGAAAGCATTCCAGGTGAAGCTGGTTGAGAGAATGCCAGGCGTGTGCAAAGAAATCATCAAGCCAAATGGTGGCTACTTTGAAGAATCTCAGATTTTGATTTGTTTAACACTTTTTTGGTTACTACATGATTTCATATGTGTTATTTCATAGTTCTGATGTCTTCACTATTATCCTACAATGTAGAAAACAGTAAAAATAAAGAAAAACCCTGGAATGAGTATGTGTGTCCAAACTCAAGCTGCATCCCTGTCTCACCCCACAGCCTGTTGTAAAAAAAAAAAACATTCTTCAATTTTAACAGCACAGTTGTTGTTTGTGTATATGTATTTTATAATGTCGTCTGTTTTCCCCCCAACATTTTGAATAGCAGTTCCCCATGCCAAATTCTCTCTCTCTCTCTCTCTCTCTCTCTCTCTCTCTCTCTCTCTCCTCCCTCAGTCCCTCTCTCCAAACTCCCTCTGTATCTCTCTCTCTCCACACTCCCTCTCCCTCTCTCTCTTCACACTCCCCTCTGTATCTCTAAGAGACAGGGATCAGGTTACAGAGAATCCCTCTGCACTGAGCTGCAGACAGTTTTAATTGTCATTGCATGAAGGCCTTGCCTCGCATGCATACAGTGATACAGTCCATTCACTATCAGGTCTTGGTGAATTACTTTGATATTCTCTAAAGTTGACCATAGTTAGACAGCTCATCACTAAGCTAAGGACCCTGGGACTAAACACCTCCCTCTGCAACTGGATCCTGGCCTTCCTGACAGGCCACCCCCAGGTGTTAAGGGTAGGTAACAACACAGCCACCACACTGATCCTCAACATGAGGACCCCTCAGGGGTGAGTGCTCAGTCCCCTCCTGTACTCCCTGTTCACTCATGACTGCATGACCAGGCACAACTCCAACAACATCATCAAGTTTGCCGATGACACAACAGTGGTAGGCTTGATCACCAACAACGATGAGACAGCCTATAGGGAGGAGGTCAGAAATCTGGCTGTGTGGGCCAAGGACAACAACCTCTCCCTCAACATGATCAAGACAAAGGAGATGATTGTGGACTACAGGAAAAAGAGGACCGAGCACACCCTCATTCTCTTCGACGGGGCTGCAGTGGAGCAGGTTGAGAGCTTATCACCAACAAACTAACATGGTCCAAGCACAAGACAGTCGTGAAGAGGGCACGACAAAACCTATTCCCCCTCAGGAGACTGAAAATATTTGGCATGGGTCATCAGATCCTCAAAAGGTTCTACAGCTGCACCATCGAGAGCATCTTGACTGGTTGCATCACTGCCTGGTATGGCAACTGCCCGGCCTCCGACCGCAAGGCACTACAGAGAATAGTGCGTACTGCCTAGTACATCACTGGGGCCAAGCTTCCCGCCATCCAGGACCTCTACACCAGGCGAAGAAGAAGGCCCTAAAAATTGCCAAAGATGCCAGCCACTCTAGTCATAGACTGCTCTCTCTGCTACCGCATTGGCAAGCGGTACCAGAGCGCCAAGTCTAGGTTCTAGAGGCTTCTTAACAACTTCTACCCCCAAGCCATAAGACTCCTGAACAGCTAATCAAAGGGCTACCCAGACCCCTCTTTTACACTGCTGCTACTCTCTGTTTATTATCTATGCATGGTCACTTTAACTCTACCTACTTGTATATATTACCTCAATTACCTGGACTAACCGATGCCCCCTGTACATTGACTCTGTACCGGTACCCCCTGTACATTGACTCTGTACCGGTACCCCCTGTACATTGACTCTGTACCGGTACCCCCTGTACATTGACTCTGTACCGGTACCCCCTGTACATTGACTCTGTACCGTAATACCCTGTATATAGCCTCCACATTGACTCTGTACCGGTACCCCCTGTATATTGACTCTGTACCGGTACCCCCTGTACATTGACTCTGTAGCGGTACCCCCTGTACATTGACTCTGTACCGGTACCCCCTGTACATTGACTCTGTACCGGTACCCCCTGTACATTGACTCTGTACCGGTACCCCCTGGACTCTGTACCCCCTGTACATTGACTCTGTACCGGTACCTCCTGTATATTGACTCTGTACCGGTACCCCCTGTACATTGACTCTGTAGCGGTACCCCCTGTACATTGACTCTGTACCGGTACCCCTGTACATTGACTCTGTACCGGTACCCCCTGTACATTGACTCTGTACCGGTACCCTGTATATAGCCTCCACATTGACTCTGTACCGGTACCCCCTGTACATTGACTCTGTACTGGTACCCCCTGTACATTGACTCTGTAACGGTACCCCCTGTACATTGACTCTGTACCGGTACCTCCTGTACATTGACTCTGTACTGGTACCCCCTGTACATTGACTCTGTACCGGTACCCCCTGTACATTGACTCTGTACCGGTACCCCCTGTACATTGACTCTGTAGCGGTACCCCCTGTACATTGACTCTGTACCGGTACCCCCTGTACATTGACTCTGTAACGGTACCCCTGTACATTGACTCTGTACCGGTACCCCTGTACATTGACTCTGTACCGGTACCCCCTGTACATTGACTCTGTACCGGTACCCCCTGTACATTGACTCTGTACCGGTACCCCCTGTACATTGACTCTGTACCGGTACCCCCTGTATATAGCCTCCACATTGACTCTGTACCGGTACCCCCTGTATATAGCCTCCACATTGACTCTGTACTGGTACCCCCTGTATATTGACTCTGTACCGGTACCCCCTGTACATTGACTCTGTACCGGTACCCCCTGTACATTGACTCTGTACCGGTACCCCCTGTACATTGACTCTGTACAGTACCCCCTGTACATTGACTCTGTACTGGTACCCCTGTACATTGACTCTGTACCGGTACCCCCTGTACATTGACTCTGTACCGGTACCCCCTGTACATTGACTCTGTACCGGTACCCCCTGTACATTGACTCTGTACCGGTACCCCCTGTACATTGACTCTGTACCGGTACCCCCTGTACATTGACTCTGTACCGGTACCCCTGTACATTGACTCTGTACGGTACCCCCTGTACATTGACTCTGTACTGGTACCCCCTGTACATTGACTCTGTACTGGTACCCCCTGTACATTGACTCTGTACCGGTACCCCCTGTACATTGACTCTGTACTGGTACCCCCTGTACATTGACTCTGTACCGGTACCCCCTGTACATTGACTCTGTACCGGTACCCCCTGTACATTGACTCTGTACTGGTACCCCCTGTACATTGACTCTGTACTGGTACCCCCTGTACATTGACTCTGTACCGGTACCCCCTGTACATTGACTCTGTACTGGTACCCCCTGTACATTGACTCTGTACGGTACCCCTGTACATTGACTCTGTACCGGTACCCCCTGTACATTGACTCTGTACTGGTACCCCCTGTACATTGACTCTGTACCGGTACCCCCTGTACATTGACTCTGTACCGGTACCCCCTGTACATTGACTCTGTACCGGTACCCCTGGTACCCCCTGTACATTGACTCTGTACGGTACCCCCTGTACATTGACTCTGTACCGGTACCCCCTGTACATTGACTCTGTACCGGTACCCCTGTACATTGACTCTGTACTGGTACCCCCTGTACATTGACTCTGTACCGGTACCCCCTGTACATTGACTCTGTACTGGTACCCCCTGTACATTGACTCTGTACTGGTACCCCTGTACATTGACTCTGTACTGGTACCCCTGTACATTGACTCTGTACTGGTACCCCCTGTACATTGACTCTGTACTGGTACCCCCTGTACATTGACTCTGTACTGGTACCCCCTGTACATTGACTCTGTACTGGTACCCCTGTACATTGACTCTGTACTGGTACCCCCTGTACATTGACTCTGTACGGTACCCCTGTACATTGACTCTGTACCGGTACCCCCTGTACATTGACTCTGTACCGGTACCCCTGTACATTGACTCTGTACTGGTACCCCCTGTACATTGACTCTGTACCGGTACCCCTGTACATTGACTCTGTACTGGTACCCCCTGTACATTGACTCTGTACCGGTACCCCCTGTACATTGACTCTGTACTGGTACCCCTGTACATTGACTCTGTACTGGTACCCCCTGTACATTGACTCTGTACTGGTACCCCTGTACATTGACTCTGTACTGGTACCCCTGTACATTGACTCTGTACCGGTACCCCTGTACATTGACTCTGTACTGGTACCCCTGTACATTGACTCTGTACCGGTACCCCCTGTACATTGACTCTGTACTGGTACCCCTGTACATTGACTCTGTACCGGTACCCCCTGTATATATTAACTCTGTACTGGTACCCCCTGTACATTGACTCTGTACTGGTACCCCTGTACATTGACTCTGTACTGGTACCCCCTGTATATTGACTCTGTACTGGTACCCCCTGTACATTGACTCTGTACTGGTACCCCTGTATATAGTCTCCACATTGACTCTGTACTGGTACCCCCTGTATATTGCCTCCACATTGACTCTGTACCGGTGACTCTGTATACCCCCTGTATATAGCCTCCACATTGACTCTGTACCGGTACCCCTGTATATAGCCTCCACATTGACTCTGTACCGGTACCCCCCTGTATATAGCCTCCACATTGACTCTGTACCAGTACCCCCTGTATATAGCCTCCACATTGACTCTGTACCAGTACCCCTGTATATAGCCTCCACATTGACTCTGTACCGGTACCCCTGTATATAGCCTCCACATTGACTCTGTACCGGTACCCCTGTATATAGCCTCCACATTGACTCTGTACCAGTACCCCCTGTATATAGCCTCCACATTGACTCTGTACCGGTACCCCCTGTATATTGACTCTGTACCAGTACCCCCTGTATATAGCCTCCACATTGACTCTGTACCGGTACCCCCTATAGCCTCCACATTGACTCTGTACCGGTACCCCCTGTATATAGCCTCCACATTGACTCTGTACCAGTACCCCCTGTATATAGCCTCCACATTGACTCTGTACCGGTACCCCCTGTATATAGCCTCCACATTGACTCTGTACCGGTACCCCCTGTATATAGCCTCCACATTGACTCTGTACCGGTACCCCTGTACATTGACTCTGTACTGGTACCCCCTGTACATTGACTCTGTAGCGGTACCCCCTGTACATTGACTCTGTACCGGTACCCCTGTACATTGACTCTGTACTGGTACCCCCTGTACATTGACTCTGTACCAGGTACCCCTGTACATTGACTCTGTACCGGTACCCCCTGTATATTGACTCTGTACCGGTACCCCCTGTACATATGACTCTGTACATTACCCTGTACATTGACTCTGTACCGGTACCCCCTGTACATTGACTCTGTACCGGTACCCCCTGTATATAGCTCCACAGTCTCCCCCTGTACATTGACTCTGTACTGGTACCCCCTCCACATTGACTCTGTACTGGTACCCCCTGTACAGTGACTCTGTACTGGTACCCCCTGTACATTGACTCTGTACCGGTACCCCCTGTATTGACTCTGTACATTACCCCCTGTACATTGACTCTGTATATACCCTCCACATTGACTCTGTACTGGTACCCCCTGTACATTGACTCTGTACCGGTACCCCTGTACATTGACTCTGTACATGGTACCCCTGTACATTGACTCTGTACTGGTACCCCCTGTACATTGACTCTGTACCGGTACCCCTGTATGTATAGCCTCCATTGACTCTGTACTGGTACCCCTGTACATTGACTCTGTACATGGTACCCCTGTACATTGACTCTGTACCGGTACCTCCACATTGACTCTGTACTGGTACCCCCTGTACATTGACTCTGCCTCCCCCTGTACATTGACTCTGTACTGGTACCCCCTGTACATTGACTCTGTACTGGTACCCCCTGTACATTGACTCTGTACCGGTACCCCCTGTACATTGACTCTGTACATTGGTACCCCTGTACCATTGACTCTGTACCGGTACCCCTGTACATTGACTCTGTACCAGTACCCCTGTACATTGACTCTGTACATTGTACCCCTGTACATTGACTCTGTACCGGTAGCCCCACATTGACTCTGTACCGGTACCCCTGTACATTGACTCTGTACTGGTACCCCTGTACATTGACTCTGTACCGGTACCCCTGTACATTGACTCTGTACTGGTACCCCTGTACATTGACTCTGTACCAGTACCCCCTGTATATTGACTCTGTACTGGTACCCCTGCCTACATTGACTCTGTACCGGTACCCCTGTGTACATTGACTCTGTACCAGTACCCCCTGTACATTGACTCTGTACTGGTACCCCTGTACATTGACTCTGTACTTACCCCTGTACATTGACTCTGTATGGTACCCCTGTACATTGACTCTGTACCGGTACCCCTGTATATTGACTCTGTACCGGACCCCCTGTACATTGACTCTGTACTAGGTACCCCCTGTACATTGACTCTGTACCGGTACCCCTGTATATTGACTCTGTGACTCTGTACCCCTGTACATTGACTCTGTACTGGTACCCCCTGTACATTGACTCTGTACCAGTACCCCTGTATATAGCCTAACTCTGTACTGGTACCCCTGTATTTGACTCTGTACTGGTACCCCTGTATATAGTCTCCACATTGACTCTGTACCGGTACCCCTGTATATAGCCTCCACATTGACTCTGTACCAGTACCCCCTGTATATCTGTAGCCTCCACATTGACTCTGTACCGGTACCCCCTGTATATAGCCTCCACATTGACTCTGTACCAGTACCCCTGTATATAGCCTCCACATTGACTCTGTACCAGGTACCCCCTGTATATAGCCTCCACATTGACTCTGTACCAGTACCCCTGTATATAGCCTCCACATTGACTCTGTACCGGTACCCCTGTATATAGCCTCCACATTGACTCTGTACCGGTACCCCTGTATATAGCCTCCACATTGACTCTGTACCAGGTACCCCTGTATATAGCCTCCACATTGACTCTGTACCAGTACCCCCTGTAGCCTCCACATTGACTCTGTACCGGTACCCCCTGTATATAGCCTCCACATTGACTCTGTACCAGTACCCCCTGTATATAGCCTCCACATTGACTCTGTACCAGTACCCCTGTATATAGCCTCCACATTGACTCTGTACCGGTACCCCTGTATATAGCCTCCACATTGACTCTGTACCAGTACCCCTGTATATAGCCTCCACATTGACTCTGTACCAGTACCCCTGTATATAGCCTCCACATTGACTCTGTACCAGTACCCCTGTATATAGCCTCCACATTGACTCTGTACCAGTACCCCCTGTATATAGCCTCCACATTGACTCTGTACCAGTACCCCTGTATATAGCCTCCACATTGACTCTGTACCGTACCCCTGTATATAGCCTCCACATTGACTCTGTACCAGTACCCCCTGTATATAGCCTCCACATTGACTCTGTACCAGTACCCCTGTATATAGCCTCCACATTGACTCTGTACCAGGTACCCCTGTATATAGCTCCACATTGACTCTGTACCAGTACCCCTGTATATAGCCTCCACATTGACTCTGTACCAGTACCCCCTATAGCCTCCACATTGACTCTGTACCAGTACCCCTGTATATAGCCTCCACATTGACTCTGTACCAGTACCCCTGTATATAGCCTCCACATTGACTCTGTACCGGTACCCCTGTATATAGCCTCCACATTGACTCTGTACCAGTACCCCCCTGTATATAGCCTCCACATTGACTCTGTACCAGTACCCCCTGTATATAGCCTCCACATTGACTCTGTACCAGTACCCCTGTATATAGCCTCCACATTGACTCTGTACCAGTACCCCTGTATATAGCCTCCACATTGACTCTGTACCAGTACCCCTGTATATAGTCTCCACATTGACTCTGTACCAGTACCCCCTGTATATAGCCTCCACATTGACTCTGTACCAGTACCCCCTGTATATAGTCCACATTGACTCTGTACCAGTACCCCCTGTATATAGCCTCCACATTGACTCTGTACCAGTACCCCTGTATATAGCCTCCACATTGACTCTGTACCAGTACCCCCTGTATATAGCCTCCACATTGACTCTGTACCAGTACCCCCTGTATATAGTCTCCACATTGACTCTGTACCAGTACCCCTGTATATAGCCTCCACATTGACTCTGTACCAGTACCCCCTGTATATAGCCTCCACATTGACTCTGTACCGGTACCCCCTGTATATAGCCTCCACATTGACTCTGTACCAGTACCCCCTGTATATAGCCTCCACATTGACTCTGTACCAGTACCCCTGTATATAGCCTCCACATTGACTCTGTACCAGTACCCCCTGTATATAGCCTCCACATTGACTCTGTACCAGTACCCCCTGTATATAGCCTCCACATTGACTCTGTACCAGTACCCCTGTATATAGCCTCCACATTGACTCTGTACCGGTACCCCCTGTATATAGCCTCCACATTGACTCTGTACCAGTACCCCCTGTATATAGCCTCCACATTGACTCTGTACCGTACCCCTAGTACCCCCTGTACCGGTATAGCCTCCACATTGACTCTGTACCAGTACCCCTGTATATAGCCTCCACATTGACTCTGTACCGGTACCCCTGTATATAGCCTCCACATTGACTCTGTACCAGTACCCCCTGTATATAGCCTCCACATTGACTCTGTACCGGTACCCCCTGTATATAGCCTCCACATTGACTCTGTACCAGTACCCCTGTATATAGCCTCCACATTGACTCTGTACCAGTACCCCTGTATATAGCCTCCACATTGACTCTGTACCAGTACCCCCTGTATATAGTCTCCACATTGACTCTGTACCAGTACCCCTGTATATAGCCTCCACATTGACTCTGTACCAGTACCCCTGTATATTGACTCTGTACCGTACCCCTGTATATATCCTCCACATTGACTCTGTACCAGTACCCCCTGTATATAGCTCTCCACATTGACTCTGTACCGGTACCCCCTGTATATAGACCTCCACCCCCTGTATTGACTCTGTACCAGTACCCCCTGTATATAGCCTCCACATTGACTCTGTACCGGTACCCCTGTATATATCCTCCACATTGACTCTGTACCGGTACCCCTGTATATAGCCCCACATTGACTCTGTACCGGTACCCCCTGTATATTGACTCTGTACTGGTACCCCCTGTATATTGTCTCATTGACTCTGTACCAGTGACTCTGTATATAGCCTCCTGTATATTGACTCTGTACCGGTACCCCCTGTATCCACATTGACTCTGTACCAGTACCCCCTGTATATAGCCTCCACATTGTACCCCGGTACCCCTGTATATACCTCCACATTGACTCTGTACCGGTACCCCCTGTATATAGCCTCCACATTGACTCTGTATATATGCCTCCACTCTGTACCGGTACCCCCTGTATATTGACTCTGTACCAGGTACCCCCTGTATATTGCTGTACTCCACATTGACTCTGTACCGGTACCCCTGTATATAGCCTCCACATTGACTGTACCTGTACCCCTGTATATAGCCTCCACATTGACTCTGTACTGGTACCCCTGTATATAGCCTCTGTACATTGACTCTGTACCAGTACCCCTGTATATAGCCCCACATTGACTCTGTACCGGTACCCCCTCCACATTGACTCTGTACCAGTACCCCTGTATATAGCCTCCACATTGACTCTGTACCGGTACCCTGTATATAGCCTCCACAGTGACTCTGTACCAGTACCCCTGTATATAGCCTCCACATTGACTCTGTACCGGTACCCCTGTATATAGCCTCCACATTGACTCTGTACCAGTACCCCTGTATATAGCCTCCACATTGACTCTGTACCGGTACCCCTGTATATAGCCTCCACATTGACTCTGTACCAGTACCCCTGTGCATATAGCCTCCACATTGACTCTGTACCGGTACCCCTGTATATAGCCTCCACATTGACTCTGTACCGGTACCCTGTATATAGCCTCCACATTGACTCTGTACCGGTACCCCCTGTATATAGCCTCCACATTGACTCTGTACCAGTACCCCTGTATATAGCCTCCACATTGACTCTGTACCGTACTGTGCTGTACCTAGCCTGTATATTGACTCTGTACCGGTACCCCCTGTATATAGCCTCCACATTGACTCTGTACCAGGTACCCCCTGTATATAGCCTCCACATTGACTCTGTACCGGTACCCCTGTATATTGACTCTGTACTGGTACCCTGTATATAGCCTCCACATTGACTCTGTACCGGTACCCCCTGTATATAGCCTCCACATTGACTCTGTACCAGTACCCCTGTATATAGCCTCCACATTGACTCTGTACCGGTACCCCCTGTATATAGCCTCCACATTGACTCTGTACCAGTACCCTGTATATAGCCTCCACATTGACTCTGTACCAGTACCCCTGTATATAGCCTCCACATTGACTCTGTACTGGTACCCCCTGTATATAGCCTCCACATTGACTCTGTACCGGTACCCCCCTGTATATAGCCTGACTCTGTACCAGTACCCCTGTATATAGCTCCACAGTGACTCTGGGTATGTATATTGACTCTGTACCGGTACCCCCTAGCCTCCACATTGACTCTGTACCAGTACCCCTGTATATAGCCTCCACATTGACTCTGTACCGGTACCCCTGTATATAGCCTCCACATTGACTCTGTACCAGTACCCCTGTATATAGTCTCCACATTGACTCTGTACCGGTACCCTGTATATAGCCTCCACATTGACTCTGTACCAGTACCCCCTGTATAGCCTCCACATTGACTCTGTACCGTACCCCTGTATATAGCCTCCACATTGACTCTGTACCAGTACCCCTGTATATAGCCTCCACATTGACTCTGTACCAGTACCCCCTGTATATAGTCTCCACATTGACTCTGTACCGGTACCCCCTATAGCCCTGTATATACCCCCACATTGACTCTGTACCAGTACCCCTGTATATAGCTCCACATTGACTCTGTACTGGTACCCCTGTATATAGCCTCCACATTGACTCTGTACCAGTACCCCCTGTATATACTCTGTACATTGACTCTGTACCAGTACCCCTGTATATAGCCTCCACATTGACTCTGTACCGTACCCCCTGTATATAGCCTCCACATTGACTCTGTACCGGTACCCCCTGTATATAGCCTCCACATTGACTCTGTACCAGTACCCCTGTATATAGCCTCCACATTGACTCTGTACCAGTACCCCTGTATATAGCCTCCACATTGACTCTGTACCACATTGACTCTGTATATAGCCCCTGTCCACATTGACTCTGTACCGGTACCCCTGTATATAGCCTCCACATTGACTCTGTACCGGTACCCCTGTATATAGCCTCCACATTGACTCTGTACCGGTACCCCTGTATATAGCCTCCACATTGACTCTGTACCGTACCCTGTATATAGCCTCCACATTGACTCTGTACCGGTACCCCTGTATATAGCCTCCACATTGACTCTGTACCAGTACCCCCTGTATATAGCCTCCACATTGACTCTGTACCAGGTACCCTGTATATAGCCTCCACATTGACTCTGTACCGGTACCCCTGTATGTATATAGCCTCCACATTGACTCTGTACCGGTACCCTGTATATAGCCTCCACATTGACTCTGTACCGGTACCCCTGTATATAGCCTCCACATTGACTCTGTACCACTCTGTACCGTACCCCCTGTATATAGCCTCCACATTGACTCTGTATATACCCTGTATATAGACATTGACTCTGTACCGGTACCCCTGTATATAGCCTCCACATTGACTCTGTACCGTACCCCTGTATATAGCCTCCACATTGACTCTGTACCGGTACCCCCACATATAGCCACATTGACTCTGTACCGGTACCCCTGTATATAGCCTCCACATTGACTCTGTACCGGTACCCCTGTATATAGCCTCCACATTGACTCTGTACCGGTACCCCTGTATATAGCTCTGTACCCCCCTGTACATTGACTCTGTACCGGTACCCCTGTATATAGCCTCCACATTGACTCTGTACCGTACCCCTGTATATAGCCTCCACATTGACTCTGTACCGGTACCCCTGTATATAGCCTCCACATTGACTCTGTACCGTACCCTGTATATAGCCTCCACATTGACTCTGTACCGGTACCCCTGTATATAGCCTCCACATTGACTCTGTACCGGTACCCCTGTATATAGCCTCCACATTGACTGTACCGTACCCTGTATATAGCCTGTACCACCCTGTATATTGACTCTGTACCGTACCCCTGTATATAGCCTCCACATTGACTCTGTACCAGTACCCCTGTATATAGCCTCCACATTGACTCTGTACCGGTACCCCTGTATATAGCCTCCACATTGACTCTGTACCGGTACCCCTGTATATAGCCTCCACATTGACTCTGTACCGGTACCCCTGTATATAGCCTCCACATTGACTCTGTACCAGTACCCCTGTATATAGCCTCCACATTGACTCTGTACCAGTACCCCCTGTATATAGCCTCCACATTGACTCTGTACCAGTACCCCCTGTATATAGCCTCCACATTGACTCTGTACCAGTACCCCTGTATATAGCCTCCACATTGACTCTGTACCGGTACCCCTGTATATAGCCTCCACATTGACTCTGTACCAGTACCCCCTGTATATAGTCTCCACATTGACCCCCTGTACCTCCACATACCCTGTACTATAGCCTCCACATTGACTCTGTACCGGTACCCCCTGTATATACCCTGTATATAACTCCACATTGACTCTGTACCAGTACCCCCTGTATATAGCCTCCACATTGACTCTGTACCGTACCCCTGTATATAGCTCCACATTGACTCTGTACCGGTACCCCCACATTGACTCTGTACTGGTACCCCTGTATATAGCCTCCACATTGACTCTGTACCAGTACCCCTGTATATAGCCCCATATTGACTCTGTACCGGTACCCCTGTATATAGCCTCCACATTGACTCTGTACCGGTACCCCTGTATATAGCCTCCACATTGACTCTGTACCGGTACCCCTGTATATAGTCCTCCACATTGACTCTGTACCTGTAGTACCCCCTGTATATAGCCTCCACATTGACTCTGTACCGGTACCCCTGTATATTGCCTCCACATTGACTCTGTACCAGTACCCCTGTATATAGCCTCCACATTGACTCTGTACCGGTACCCCTGTATATAGCCTCCACATTGACTCTGTACCGGTACCCCCTGTATATAGCCTCCACATTGACTCTGTACCGGTACCCCTGTATATAGACTCCACATTGACTCTGTACCAGTACCCCTGTACATTGACTCTGTACCACCCCTGTACATTGACTCTGTACCGGTACCCCTGTATATAGCCTCCACATTGACTCTGTACCGTACCCCTGTATATAGCCTCCACATTGACTCTGTACCGGTACCCCTGTATATAGCCTCCACATTGACTCTGTACCAGTACCCCTGTATATAGCCTCCACATTGACTCTGTACCAGTACCCCTGTATATAGCCTCCACATTGACTCTGTACCGGTACCCCTGTATATAGCCTCCACATTGACTCTGTACCGGTACCCCTGTATATAGCCTCCACATTGACTCTGTACCAGTACCCCCTGTATATAGCCTCCACATTGACTCTGTACCAGTACCCCTGTATATAGCCTCCACATTGACTCTGTACCAGTACCCCTGTATATAGTGACTCTGTACCACCCCTGTATATAGCTCTGTACATTGACTCCCTGTATATTAGACTCTGTACCGGTATATAGCCTCCACATTGACTCTGTACCGGTACCCCTGTATATAGCCTCCACATTGACTCTGTACCAGTACCCCTGTATATAGCCTCCACATTGACTCTGTACCGGTACCCCTGTATATAGCCTCCACATTGACTCTGTACCGTACCCCCTGTATATAGCCTCCACATTGACTCTGTACCGGTACCCCTGTATATAGCCTCCACATTGACTCTGTACCAGTACTCCTGTATATAGCCTCCACATTGACTCTGTACCGGTACCCCTGTATATAGCCTCCACATTGACTCTGTACCGGTACCCCTGTATATAGCCTCCACTCTGTGTACCAGTGACTCTGTACCGGTATTGACTCTGTACCATACCCCATATTGACTCTGTACCAGTACCCCTGTATATAGCCTCCACATTGACTCTGTACCGGTACCCCTGTATATAGCCTCCACATTGACTCTGTACCAGTACCCCTGTATATAGCCTCCACATACCTGTACCCACATTACCCCTGTATATAGTACCGGTAGCCCCACATTGACTCTGTACCGGTACCCCTGTATATAGCCTGTACACATTGACTCTGTACCAGTACCCCTGTATATAGCCTCCACATTGACTCTGTACCGGTACCCCTGTATATAGCCTCCACATTGACTCTGTACCGGTACCCCTGTATATAGCCTCCACATTGACTCTGTACCGGTACTCTGTATATAGCCTCCACATTGACTCTGTACCGGTACCCCTGTATATAGCCTCCACATTGACTCTGTACCAGTACCCCTGTATATAGCCTCCACATTGACTCTGTACCGGTACCCCTGTATATAGCCTCCACATTGACTCTGTACCGGTACCCCTGTATATAGCCTCCACATTGACTCTGTACCGGTACCCTGTATATAGCCTCCACATTGACTCTGTACCGGTACCCCTGTATATAGCCTCCACATTGACTCTGTACCGGTACCCCCTGTATATAGACTCTGTACCCCTGCATATGACTCTGTACCAGACTCCCTGTATATAGCCTCCACATTGACTCTGTACCGGTACCCCTGTATATAGCCTCCACATTGACTCTGTACCAGTACCCCTGTATATAGCCTCCACATTGACTCTGTACCGGTGACTCTGTATATAACCCTCCACATTGACTCTGTACTGGTACCCTGTATATAGCCTCCACATTGACTCTGTACCAGTACCCCTGTATATAGCCTCCACATTGACTCTGTACCGGTACCCCTGTATATAGCCTCCACATTGACTCTGTACCGGTACCCCTGTATATAGCCTGACTCTGTACTGGTACCCCTGTATATAGCCTCCACATTGACTCTGTACTGGTACCCCTGTATATAGCCTCCACATTGACTCTGTACCGGTGACCCTGTATATAACCTCCACATTGACTCTGTACCGGTACCCCCTGTATATAGCCTCCACATTGACTCTGTACCGTACCCCTGTATATTGACTCTGTACCGGTACCCCCTGTATATAGACTCTTGTACCGGTACCCTGTATATAGCCTCCACATTGACTCTGTACTGGTACCCCTGTATATAGCCTCCACATTGACTCTGTACCAGTACCCTGTATATAGCCTCCACATTGACTCTGTACCGGTACCCCTGTATATAGCCTCCACATTGACTCTGTACCAGTACCCCCTGTATATAGCCTCCACATTGACTCTGTACCGGTACCCCTGTATATAGCCTCCACATTGACTCTGTACCGGTAACCCCCTGTATAGCCTCCACATTGACTCTGTACCCCTGTATATTGACTCTGTACTGGTAGCCCTCCACATTGACTCTGTACCGGTACCCCTGTATATAGCTCCACATTGACTCTGTACCCCCCCTGTATATAGCCTCCACATTGACTCTGTACCGGTACCCCTGTATATAGCCTCCACATTGACTCTGTACCAGTACCCCTGTATATAGCCTCCACATTGACTCTGTACCGATACCCCTGTATATAGCTCTCCACATTGACTCTGTACCGGTACCCCTGTATATAGCCTCCACATTGACTCTGTACCGGTACCCCTGTATATAGCCTCCACATTGACTCTGTACCAGTACCCCCTGTATATAGCCTCCATATTGACTCTGTACTGGTACCCCTGTATATCCACATTGACTCTGTACCACCCCTGTATATAGTGACATTGACTCTGTACCGGTACCCCTGTATATAGCCTCCACATTGACTCTGTACCGTACCCCCTGTATATAGCCTCCACATTGACTCTGTACTGGTACCCCTGTATATAGCCTCCACATTGACTCTGTACCGGTACCCCTGTATATAGCCTCCACATTGACTCTGTACCGGTACCCCTGTATATAGCCTCCACATTGACTCTGTACCAGTACCCTGTATATAGCCTCCACATTGACTCTGTACCGGTACCCCTGTATATAGCCTCCACATTGACTCTGTACCGGTACCCCTGTATATAGCCTCCACATTGACTCTGTACCGGTACCCCTGTATATTGCCTCCACATTGACTCTGTACCCCCTGTACCCTGTACTGTATATAGCCTCCACATTGACTCTGTACCGGTACCCCCTGTATATAGCCTCCACATTGACTCTGTACCAGTACCCTGTATATAGCCTCCACATTGACTCTGTACCGGTACCCCTGTATATAGCCTCTCCACATTGACTCTGTACCGGTACCCCCTGTATATAGCCTCCACTCTGTACCGGTACCCCCTGTATATAGCCTCCATTGACTCTGTACCGTACCCCTGTATATAGCCTCCACATTGACTCTGTACCGGTACCCCTGTATATAGCCTCCACATTGACTCTGTACCAGTACCCCCTGTATATAGTCTCCACATTGACTCTGTACCAGTACCCCCTGTATATAGCCTCCACATTGACTCTGTACCAGTACCCCTGTATATAGTCTCCACATTGACTCTGTACTGGTACCCCCTGTATATAGCCTCCACATTGACTCTGTACCGGTACCCCTGTATATAGCCTCCACATTGACTCTGTACCGGTACCCCTGTATATAGCTCCACATTGACTCTGTACCAGTACCCCTGTATATAGCCTCCACATTGACTCTGTACCAGTACCCCTGTATATAGACTCCACATGTGACTGGTACCCCCTGTATATAGCCTCCACAGTGACTCTGTATATAGCCTCCACATTGACTCTGTACCGGTACCCCTGTATATAGCCTCCACATTGACTCTGTACCGGTACCCCTGTATATCCACAGTGACTCTGTACTGGTACCCCCTCCACATTGACTCTGTACCGGTACCCCTGTATAGCCTCCACATTGACTCTGTACCGGTACCCCCTGATAGCCTCCACATTGACTCTGTACCGGTACCCCTGTATATAGCCTCCACATTGACTCTGTACTGGTACCCCCTGTATATAGCCTCCACATTGACTCTGTACTGGTACCCCTGTATATAGCCTCCACATTGACTCTGTACCGTACCCTGTATATAGCCTCCACATTGACTCTGTACCAGGTACCCCTGTATATAGCCTCCACATTGACTCTGTACCATTGACTCTGTACCGGTAGCCCCATATTGACTCTGTACCGGTACCCCCTGTATATAGCCTCCACATTGACTCTGTACCGGTACCCCTGTATATAGCCTCCACATTGACTCTGTACCAGGTACCCCCTGTATATAGCCTCCACATTGACTCTGTACCGGTACCCCCTGTATATAGCCTGCCTCCACATTGACTCTGTACCGGTACCCCTGTATATAGCCTCCACATTGACTCTGTACCGGTACTCCCTGTATATAGCCTCCACATTGACTCTGTACCGGTACCCCTGTATATAGCCTCCACATTGACTCTGTACCGGTACCCCTGTATATAGCCTCCACATTGACTCTGTACCGGTACCCCCTGTATATAGCCTCCACATTGACTCTGTACCGGTACTCTGTATATAGCCTCCACATTGACTCTGTACCGGTACCCCCTGTATATAGCCTCCACATTGACTCTGTACCGGTACCCCTGTATATAGCCTCCACATTGACTCTGTACCGGTACCCCTGTATATAGTCTCCTGTACCGGTGACTCCTGTACCGTACTCTGTATATAGCCTCCACATTGACTCTGTACCGGTACCCCTGTATATAGCCTCCACATTGACTCTGTACTTGTCTCTGTATATAGCCTCCACATTGACTCTGTACCGGTACCCCTGTATATAGCCTCCACATTGACTCTGTACCGGTACCCCCTGTATATAGCCTCCACATTGACTCTGTACCGGTACCCCTGTATATAGCCTCCACATTGACTACCCCTGTATATTGTCTCTGTATACCCCTCCATATTGACTCTGTACCGGTACCCCTGTATATAGCCTCCACATTGACTCTGTACCGGTACCCCTGTATATAGCCTCCACATTGACTCTGTACCGGTACCCCTGTATATAGCCTCCACATGTGACTCTGTACCCCCTATAGCCTCCACATTGACTCTGTACCGGTACCCCTGTATATAGCCTCCACATTGACTCTGTACCAGTACCCCTGTATATAGTCCACATTGACTCTGTACCGGTACCCCCTGTATATACATTGACTCTGTACCGGTCCCCTGTATACCTCCACATTGACTCTGTACCGGTACCCCTGTATATAGCCTCCACATTGACTCTGTACCGT
The DNA here is from genome assembly GCF_034236695.1 of Oncorhynchus nerka. Lineage (NCBI taxonomy): Eukaryota > Metazoa > Chordata > Actinopteri > Salmoniformes > Salmonidae > Oncorhynchus > Oncorhynchus nerka. Next base: position 86,358,075 of record NC_088399.1, on the reverse strand, counting down.
ACCCCTGTATATAGCCTCCACATTGACTCTGTACCGGTACCCCTGTATATAGCACATTGACTCTGTACCGGTACCCCTGTATATAGCTCTGTTGACCAGTACCCCCTGTATATTGACTCTGTACCGGTACCCCTGTATATAGCCTCCACATTGACTCTGTACCAGTACCCCTGTATATAGCCTCCACATTGACTCTGTACCGACCCCTGTATATAGCCTCCACATTGACTCTGTACCAGGTACCCCCTGTATATAGCCTCCACATTGACTCTGTACCAGGTACCCTGTATATAGCCTCCACATTGACTCTGTACCGGTACCCCTGTATATAGCCTCCACATTGACTCTGTACCGGTACCCCTGTATATAGACTCTCCACATATGACTCTGTACCGGTACCCCCTGTATATACTCTGTACCGGTACCCCCTGTATATTGACTCTGTACCGGTACCCCTGTATATAGCCTCCACATTGACTCTGTACCGGTACCCCTGTATATAGACTCCACATTGACTCTGTACTGTATATTGACCTGTATATAGCCTCCACATTGACTCTGTACCAGTACCCCCTATATAGCCTCCACATTGACTCTGTACCGGTACCCCTGTATATAGCCTCCACATTGACTCTGTACCGGTACCCCTGTATATTGACTCTGTACCGGTACCCCTGTATATAGCCTCCACATTGACTCTGTACCAGTACCCCTGTATATTGACTCTGTACCGGTACCCCCTGTATATAGACTCCACATTGACTCTGTATATTGACTCTGTACCGGTAGCCCCATATTGACTCTGTACCGGTACCCTGTATATTGACTCTGTACCGGTACCCTGTATATTGACTCTGTACCGGTACCCCCTGTATATTGACTCTGTACAACCCCTGTATATTGACTCTGTACCGGTAACCCCTGTATATTGACTCTGTACCGGTACCCCTGTATATAGTGACTCTGTACCGTAACCCCTGTATATAGCCTCCACATTGACTCTGTACATTGACCTGTATATAACCCTCCACATTGACTCTGTACTGGTACCCCTGTATATAGCCTCCACATTGACTCTGTACCAGGTAACCCTGTATATTGACTCCACATTGACTCTGTACCCTGTATATAGCCTCCACATTGACTCTGTACCGGTACCCCTGTATATAGCCTCCACATTGACTCTGTACCGGTACCCCTGTATATTGACTCTGTATATAGCCTCCACATATTGACTCTGTACCGGTAACCCCTGTATATAGCCTCCACATTGACCTGTACCGGTATATTGACTCTGTACTATAACCCCACATTGACTCTGTACCGGTACCCCTGTATATAGTCTCCACATTGACTCTGTACCGGTGACTCTGTATATAACCTCCACATTGACTCTGTACCGGTAACCCCTGTATATAGCTCTGTACCGATACCCCTGTATATGAGCCTGACTCTGTACCGGTACCCCTGTATATAGCCTCCACATTGACTCTGTACCGGTACCCCCTGTATATAGCCTCCACATTGACTCTGTACCGGTACCCCTGTATATAGCCTCCACATTGACTCTGTACCAGTACCCCCTGTATATAGCCTCCACATTGACTCTGTACCGGTACCCCTGTATATAGTGACTCTGTACCAGTACCCCTGTATATAGCCTCCACATTGACTCTGTACCGGTACCCCCTGTATATAGCCTCCACATTGACTCTGTACCGTACCCCTGTATATTGACTCTGTACCAGTACCCCTGTATATAGCCTCCACATATGACTCTGTACCGGTACCCCTGTATATAGACCTCCACATTGACTCTGTACCAGGTACCCCCTGTATATAGCCTCCACATTGACTCTGTACCGGTACCCCCTGTATATAGCCTCCACATTGACTCTGTACCGGTACCCCCTGTATATAGCCTCCACATTGACTCTGTACCGGTAACCCCTGTATATTGACTCTGTACCAGTAACCCCTGTATATAGACTCTCCACATTGACTCTGTACCGGTACCCCTGTATATAGCTCTCCACATTGACTCTGTACATTGACCTGTATATAGCCTCCACATTGACTCTGTACTGGTACCCCTGTATAGCCTCCACATGACTCTGTACTGGTAACCCCTGTATATAGACCTCCACATTGACTCTGTACTTGACCCCCTGTATATAGCCCCACATTGACTCTGTACCCCTGTAACCCCTGTATATTGACCTGTACTGGTAACCCCTGTATATTGACTCTGTACTGTACCCCCCTGTATATTGACTCTGTACTGGTAACCCCTGTATATTGACTCTGTACTGGTACCCCCTGTATATAGCCTACATATGACTCTGTACTGGTAACCCCTGTATATAGCCTGACTCTGTACTGGTACCCCTGTATATTGACTCTGTACCGGTAACCTGTATATAGCCTCCACATTGACTCTGTACCGGTACCCCTGTACATAGACCTCCACATTGACTCTGTACTGGTAACCCCTGTATATAGCCTCCAACCCCTGTATTGACTCTGTACTGGTACCCCTGTATATAGACTCTGTACATTGTAACCCCTGTATATAGCCTCCACATTGACTCTGTACTGGTAACCCCTGTATCCATTGACTCTGTACTGGTAACCCCTGTATATTGACTCCACATATTGACTCTGTACTGGTAACCCCTGTATATAGCCTCCACATTGACTCTGTACTGGTAACCCCTGTATATTGACTCTGCCTAACCACATTGACTCTGTACTGGTAACCCCTGTATATTGACTCTGTACTGGTAACCCCTGTATATAGACTCCACATTGACTCTGTACTATTGACTCTGTATATAGCCTCCACATTGACTCTGTACTGGTACCCCTGTATATATCCACATTGACTCTGTACTGGTAACCCCTGTATATAGCCTCCACATTGACTCTGTACTGGTAACCCCTGTATATTGACTCTGTGACTCTGTACCGGTAACCCCTGTATATAGACTCTGTACATTGACCCTGTATATTGACTCTGTATATAGCCCCATATTGACTCTGTACTGGTACCCCTGTATATAGCCTCCACATTGACTCCTGTACCGGTACCCCTGTATATAGCCCCTCCATATTGACTCTGTACTGGTAACCCCTGTATATAGCCTCCACATTGACTCTGTACCGGTACCCCTGTATATAGCCTCCACATTGACTCTGTACCGGTACCCCTGTATATAGCCTGACTCTGTACTGGTAACCCCTGTATATAGACTCTGTACATTGACCCTGTACCGTGACTCTGTATATAGCCCCTCCACATTGACTCTGTACCGGTAACCCCTGTATATTGACTCTGTACCGGTACCCCTGTATATTGACTCCACATTGACTCTGTAACCCCTGTATATTGACTCTGTACTATAACCCTGTATATTGACTCTGTACCGGTACCCCTGTATATAGCCTCCACATTGACTCTGTACCGGTACCCTGTATATAGCCTGGTAACCCTGTATATTGACTCTGTACCGGTAACCCCTGTATATAGACTCTGTACACCCCTGTATTTGACTCTGTACTGGTACCCCTGTATATTGACATTGACTCCCCTGTATATAGCCTCCACATGACTCTGTACCAGTACTGTATAACCTCCACATTGACTCTGTACTGGTACCCCTGTATATAGCCTCCACATTGACTCTGTACTGGTAACCCCTGTATATTGACTCTGTACTGGTAACCCCTGTATATTGACTCTGTATTGACTAACCCCTGTATATTGACTCTGTGTATATAACCCCATATTGACTCTGTACTGGTAACCCCTGTATATTGACTCTGTACTGGTAACCCCTGTATATTGACTCTGTACATGGACTCCCCCTGTACCCCCTGTATATAGCCCTCCACATTGACTCTGTACTGGTAACCCCTGTATATTGACTCTGTACTGGTACCCCCTGTCCACATTGACTCTGTACTGGTACCCCCTGTATATTGACTCCACATTGACTCTGTACTATTGACTCTGTACTATAACCCCTGTATATTGACTCTGTACTGGTAACCCCACATTGACTCTGTACTGGTAACCCCTGTATATTGACTCTGTACTGGTACCCCTGTATATGACTCTGTACTGGTACCCCTGTATATTGACCTGTACTGGTATAGCCTCCATATTGACTCTGTACTGGTAACCCCCGTATATTGACTCTGTACTGGTAACCCCTGTATATTGACTCTGTACCGGTAACCCCTGTATATTGACTCTGTACTGGTAACCCCTGTATATTGACTCTGTACCGGTACCCCCTGCACATTGACTCTGTACCGGTAACCCCTGTATATTGACTCTGTACTGGTAACCCCTGTACATTGACTCTGTACCGGTAACCCCTGTACATTGACTCTGTACTGGTAACCCCTGTACATTGACTCTGTACTGGTAACCCCTGTACATTGACTCTGTACTGGTAACCCCTGTATATTGACTCTGTACTGGTAACCCCTGTATATTGACTCTGTACCAGTATCCCCTGTATATTGACTCTGTACCGGTACCCCCTGTATATAGTCTCCATATTGACTCTGTACCGGTACCCCCTGTATATATCCTCCACATTAACTCTGTACCGGTACCCCCTGTATATAGCCTCCACATTGACTCTGTACCGGTACCCCCTGTATATAGTCTCCACATTAACTCTGTACCGGTACCCCCTGTATATAGCCTCCACATTGACTCTGTACTGGTAACCCCTGTATATTGACTCTGTACTGGTAACCCCTGTATATTGACTCTGTACCGGTAACCCCTGTATATTGACTCTGTACTGGTAACCCCTGTATATTGACTCCCCCTGCACATTGACTCTGTACCGGTAACCCCTGTATATTGACTCTGTACTGGTAACCCCTGTACATTGACTCTGTACCGGTAACCCCTGTACATTGACTCTGTACTGGTAACCCCTGTACATTGACTCTGTACTGGTAACCCCTGTACATTGACTCTGTACTGGTAACCCCTGTATATTGACTCTGTACCGGTACCCCCTGCACATTGACTCTGTACCGGTAACCCCTGTATATTGACTCTGTACTGGTAACCCCTGTATATTGACTCTGTACTGGTAACCCCTGTATATTGACTCTCCACATTGACTCTGTACCGGTACCCCCTGTATATTGACTCTGTACTGGTAACCCCTGTATATTGACTCTGTACCAGTATCCCCTGTATATTGACTCTGTACCGGTACCCCCTGTATATAGTCTCCATATTGACTCTGTACCGGTACCCCCTGTATATATCCTCCACATTAACTCTGTACCGGTACCCCCTGTATATAGCCTCCACATTGACTCTGTACCGGTACCCCCTGTATATAGTCTCCATATTGACTCTGTACCGGTACCCCCTGTATATATCCTCCACATTAACTCTGTACCGGTACCCCCTGTATATATCCTCCACATTAACTCTGTACCGGTACCCCCTGTATATAGCCTCCACATTGACTCTGTACTGGTACCCCCTGTATATAGTCTCCACATTGACTCTGTACCGGTACCCCCTGTATATAGCCTCCACATTGACTCTGTACCGGTACCCCCTGTATATATCCTCCACATTAACTCTGTACCGGTACCCCCTGTATATAGCCTCCACATTGACTCTGTACCGGTACCCCCTGTATATAGTCTCCACATTAACTCTGTACCGGTACCCCCTGTATATAGCCTCCACATTGACTCTGTACTGGTAACCCCTGTATATTGACTCTGTACTGGTAACCCCTGTATATTGACTCTGTACCGGTAACCCCTGTATATTGACTCTGTACTGGTAACCCCTGTATATTGACTCTGTACCGGTACCCCCTGCACATTGACTCTGTACCGGTAACCCCTGTATATTGACTCTGTGACTGGTAACCCTGTACATTGACTCTGTACCGGTAACCCCTGTACATTGACTCTGTACTGGTAACCCCTATAGCCTCCACATTGACTCTGTACTGGTACCCCTGTATATAGCATTGACTCTGTACTGGTAACCCCTGTATATAGCCTCCACATTGACTCTGTACCGGTACCCCCTGCACATTGACTCTGCCTAACCCCTGTATATTGACTCTGTACTGGTAACCCCTGTATATAGACTCTGTGACTGGTAACCCCTGTATATTGACTCTGTACCGGTACCCCTGCATATCTGTAGGTACCCCATATTGACTCTGTACTGGTAACCCCTGTATATTGACTCTGTACCAGTACCCTGTATATTGACTCTGTACCGGTACCCCTGTATATAGTCTCCATATTGACTCTGTACCAGTACCCCTGTATATAGCCTCCACATTGACTCTGTACCGGTACCCCTGTATATAGCCTCCACATTGACTCTGTACCGGTACCCCCTGTATATAGTCTCCATATTGACTCTGTACCGGTACCCCTGTATATATCCTCCACATTGACTCTGTACCGGTACCCCTGTATATATCTCCACATTGACTCTGTACCGGTACCCCTGTATATAGCCTCCACATTGACTCTGTACTGGTACCCCCTGTATATAGTCTCCACATTGACTCTGTACCAGTACCCCTGTATATAGCCTCCACATTGACTCTGTACCGGTACCCCCTGTATATAGTCTCCACATTGACTCTGTACCGGTACCCCTGTATATAGCCTCCACATTGACTCTGTACCGGTACCCCTGTATATATCCTCCACATTACTCTGTACCGGTACCCCTGTATATAGCTCCATATTGACTCTGTACCGGTACCCCTGTATATAGCCTCCACATTGACTCTGTACCAGGTACCCCTGTATATATCCTCCACATTGACTCTGTACCGGTACCCCTGTATATAGCCTCCACATTGACTCTGTACCAGTACCCCTTTATATAGCCTCCACATTGACTCTGTACCGGTACCCCTGTATATAGTCTCCATATTGACTCTGTACCCCCTGGTACCCCCTGTATATAGCCTCCACATTAACTCTGTACCGGTACCCCTGTATATAGCCTCCACATTGACTCTGTACCGGTACCCCCTGTATATAGCCTCCACATTGACTCTGTACCAGTACCCCCTTTATATAGCCTCCACATTGACTCTGTACCGGTACCCCTGTATATAGTCTCCACATTGACTCTGTACCGGTACCCCTGTATATAGCCTCCACATTAACTCTGTACCGGTACCCCCTGTATATAGCCTCCACATTGACTCTGTACCGGTACCCCTGTATATAGCCTCCACATTGACTCTGTACCAGTACCCCTGTATATAGCCTCCACATTGACTCTGTACCGGTACCCCCTGTATATTGACTCTGTACAGGTGACCCCTGTACCATTGACTCTGTACTGGTACCCCATATTGTCTCTGTACCGGTACCCCTGTATATAGTCTCCATATTGACTCTGTACCGGTACCCCCTGTATATATCCTCCACATTGACTCTGTACCGGTACCCCCTGTATATAGCCTCCACATTGACTCTGTACCAGGTACCCCTGTATATAGTCTCCACATTGACTCTGTACCGGTACCCCCTGTATATAGCCTCCACATTGACTCTGTACTGGTAACCCCTGTATATTGACTCTGTACATTGACCTGTATATACTCTGTACCTGTATATAGCCTCCATATTGACTCTGTACTGGTACCCCCTGTATATAGCCTCCACATTGACTCTGTACCGACCCCTGTATATAGCCTCCACATTGACTCTGTACCGGTACCCCTGTATATTGACTCTGTACTGGTAACCCCTGTACATTGACTCTGTACCGGTAACCCCTGTACATTGACTCTGTACTGGTAACCCCTAGCCTACATTGACTCTGTACTGGTACCCCTGTATATAGCCTCCACATTGACTCTGTACCAGGTACCCCTGTATATAGACTCCACATTGACCCCCTGTACCGGTACCCCCTGTACATAACCCCCACATTGACTCTGTACTGGTAACCCCTGTATATTGACTCTGTACTGGTAACCCCTGTATATTGACTCTGTACCCCTGTATATAGCCTCCACATTGACTCTGTACCGGTACCCCTGTATATAGCCTCCACATTGACTCTGTACCAGTATCCCCTGTATATTGACTCTGTACCGGTACCCCCTGTATATAGTCTCCATATTGACTCTGTACCGGTACCCCCTGTATATATCCTCCACATTAACTCTGTACCGGTACCCCCTGTATATAGCCTCCACATTGACTCTGTACCAGGTACCCCTGTATATAGTCTCCACATTGACTCTGTACTGGTACCCCCTGTATATAGCCTCCACATTGACTCTGTACCGGTACCCCCTGTATATATCCTCCACATTAACTCTGTACCGGTACCCCCTGTATATAGCCTCCACATTGACTCTGTACTGGTACCCCCTGTATATAGTCTCCACATTGACTCTGTACCGGTACCCCCTGTATATAGCCTCCACATTGACTCTGTACCAGTACCCCTGTATATAGCCTCCACATTGACTCTGTACCGGTACCCCTGTATATAGCCTCCACATTGACTCTGTACCGGTACCCCTGTATATAGTCTCCACATTGACTCTGTACCGGTACCCCTGTATATAGCCTCCACATTGACTCTGTACTGGTAACCCCTGTATATTGACTCTGTATGGTAACCTCCACATTGACTCTGTACCGGTACCCCTGTATATAGCTCTCCACATTGACTCTGTACCGGTACCTCTGTATATAGCCTCCACATTGACTCTGTACCGGTAACCCCTGTATATTGACTCCACATGGAACCCTGTACATTGACTCTGTATATAACCCCACATTGACTCTGTACTGGTAACCCCTGTCCACATTGACTCTGTACTGGTAACCCCTGTACACATTGACTCTGTACTGGTAACCCCTGTATATTGACTGACTGTACCAGTACCCCCTGTATATAGTCTCCACATTGACTCTGTACCGGTAACCCCTGTATATTGACTCTGTACTGGTAACCCCTGTATATTGACTCTGTACTGGTAACCCTGTACTTGACTCTGTATATACCCCCTCCACATTGACTCTGTACCGGTACCCCCTGTATATAGACTCTGTACTGGTGACCCCTGTACCATTGACTCTGTACCAGTATCCCTCCATATTGACTCTGTACCGGTACCCCTGTATATAGTCTCCATATTGACTCTGTACCGGTACCCCCTGTATATAGCCTCCACATTGACTCTGTACCGGTACCCCCTGTATATAGCCTCCACATTGACTCTGTACCGGTACCCCTGTATATAGTCTCCATATTGACTCTGTACCGGTACCCCCTGTATATATCCTCCACATTGACTCTGTACCAGTACCCCCCTGTATATAGCCTCCACATTGACTCTGTACCGGTACCCCCTGTATATAGCCTCCACATTGACTCTGTACTGGTACCCCCTGTATATAGTCTCCACATTGACTCTGTACCAGTACCCCTGTATATAGCCTCCACATTGACTCTGTACCGGTACCCCCTGTATATAGTCTCCATATTGACTCTGTACCGGTACCCCCTGTATATATCCTCCACATTAACTCTGTACCGGTACCCCCTGTATATATCCTCCACATTGACTCTGTACCAGTACCCCTGTATATAGTCTCCACATTGACTCTGTACCGGTACCCCTGTATATAGCCTCCACATTGAACTCTGTACCGGTACCCCCTGTATATAGCCTCCACATTGACTCTGTACCAGGTACCCCTGTATATAGCCTCCACATTGACTCTGTACCAGTACCCCTGTATATAGCCTCCACATTGACTCTGTACCGTACCCCCTGTATATAGCCTCCACATTGACTCTGTACCGGTACCCCTGTATATAGCCTCCACATTGACTCTGTACCGGTACCCCTGTATATAGCCTCCACATTGACTCTGTACCGGTACCCCTGTATATAGCCTCCACATTGACTCTGTACCAGTACCCCTTATATAGCCTCCACATTGACTCTGTACCGGTACCCCTGTATATAGTCTCCATATTGACTCTGTACCGGTACCCCCTGTATATAGCCTCCACATTGACTCTGTACCGGTACCCCCTGTATATAGCCTCCACATTGACTCTGTACCAGTACCCCTGTATATAGCCTCCACATTGACTCTGTACCGTACCGGTACCCCTGTATATTGACTCTGTACAGGTACCCCTGTACATTGACTCTGTACTGGTACCCCCTGTATATAGTCTCCACATTGACCCCTGTACATTGACTCTGTATAGTACCCCATATTGACTCTGTATCAGTACCCCTGTATATAGCCTCCACATTGACTCTGTACCAGTACCCCTGTATATAGTCTCCACATTGACTCTGTACCAGTACCCCTGTATATAGCCTCCACATTGACTCTGTACCGGTACCCCTGTATATAGCCTCCACATTGACTCTGTACCAGTACCCCTGTATATAGCCTCCACATTGACTCTGTACCAGTACCCCCTGTATATAGCCTCCACATTGACTCTGTACCGGTACCCCTGTATATAGTCTCCACATTGACTCTGTACCAGTACCCCTGTATATAGCCTCCACATTGACTCTGTACTGGTACCCCTGTATATAGCCTCCACATTGACTCTGTACCAGTACCCTCTGTATATAGCCTCCACATTGACTCTGTACTGGTACCCCCTGTATATAGTCTCCACATTGACTCTGTACTGGTACCCCCTGTATATAGCCTCCACATTGACTCTGTACTGGTACCCCCTGTATATAGTCTCCACATTGACTCTGTACCAGTACCCCTGTATATAGCCTCCACATTGACTCTGTACTGGTACCCCCTGTATATAGTCTCCACATTGACTCTGTACCAGTACCCTCTGTATATAGCCTCCACATTGACTCTGTACCGGTACCCCCTGTATATATCCTCCACATTGACTCTGTACCGGTACCCCCTGTATATAGCCTCCACATTGACTCTGTACCAGTACCCCTTTATATAGCCTCCACATTGACTCTGTACCGGTACCCCCTGTATATAGTCTCCATATTGACTCTGTACCGGTACCCCCTGTATATAGCCTCCACATTAACTCTGTACCGGTACCCCCTGTATATAGCCTCCACATTGACTCTGTACCGGTACCCCCTGTATATAGCCTCCACATTGACTCTGTACCAGTACCCCCTTTATATAGCCTCCACATTGACTCTGTACCGGTACCCCCTGTATATAGTCTCCATATTGACTCTGTACCGGTACCCCCTGTATATAGCCTCCACATTAACTCTGTACCGGTACCCCCTGTATATAGCCTCCACATTGACTCTGTACCGGTACCCCCTGTATATAGCCTCCACATTGACTCTGTACCAGTACCCCCTGTATATAGCCTCCACATTGACTCTGTACCGGTACCCCCTGTATATTGACTCTGTACAGGTACCCCCTGTACATTGACTCTGTACTGGTACCCCCTGTATATAGTCTCTGTACCGGTACCCCCTGTATATAGTCTCCATATTGACTCTGTACCGGTACCCCCTGTATATATCCTCCACATTAACTCTGTACCGGTACCCCCTGTATATAGCCTCCACATTGACTCTGTACCGGTACCCCCTGTATATAGTCTCCACATTAACTCTGTACCGGTACCCCCTGTATATAGCCTCCACATTGACTCTGTACTGGTAACCCCTGTATATTGACTCTGTACATTGACCCTGTATATTGACTCTGTACCGGTAACCCCTGTATATTGACTCTGTACTGGTAACCCCTGTATATTGACTCTGTACCGGTACCCCCTGCACATTGACTCTGTACCGGTAACCCCTGTATATTGACTCTGTACTGGTAACCCCTGTACATTGACTCTGTACCGGTAACCCCTGTACATTGACTCTGTACTGGTAACCCCTGTACATTGACTCTGTACTGGTAACCCCTGTACATTGACTCTGTACTGGTAACCCTATAGTATATTGACTCTGTACCGGTACCCCTGTATATAGTCACATTGACTCTGTACCGGTAACCCCTGTATATAGACTCTGTACTGGTAACCCCTGTATATTGACTCTGTACTGGTAACCCTGTATATTGACTCCACATGTACCGGTACCCCCTCCACATTGACTCTGTACCGGTACCCCTGTATATTGACTCTGTACTTGTAACCCTGTATATTGACTCTGTACCAGTATCCTCCACATTGACTCTGTACCAGGTACCCCTGTATATAGTCTCCATATTGACTCTGTACCGGTACCCCTGTATATATCCTCCACATTAACTCTGTACCGGTACCCCCTGTATATAGCCTCCACATTGACTCTGTACCGGTACCCCCTGTATATAGTCTCCATATTGACTCTGTACCAGTACCCCCTGTATATAGCCTCCACATTGACTCTGTACTGGTACCCCCTGTATATAGCCTCCACATTAACTCTGTACCGGTACCCCCTGTATATAGCCTCCACATTGACTCTGTACTGGTACCCCTGTATATAGCCTCCACATTGACTCTGTACCAGGTACCCCTGTATATAGCCTCCACATTGACTCTGTACCGTACCCCTGTATATAGCCTCCACATTAACTCTGTACCGGTACCCCCTGTATATAGCCTCCACATTGACTCTGTACCAGGTACCCCCTGTATATAGTCTCCACATTAACTCTGTACCGGTACCCCTGTATATAGCCTCCACATTGACTCTGTACTGGTAACCCTGTATATAGCCTCTGTACATTAACCCTGTACTGGTACCCCTCTGTATATAGCCCCATATTGACTCTGTACTGGTACCCCTGTATATTTGACTCTGTACCGGTACCCCTGTACATTGACTCTGTACCGGTAACCCCTGTATATAGACTCCACATTGACCCTGTACATTGACCCCTGTATATACCCCACATTGACTCTGTACTGGTACCCCTGTATATAGCCTCTGTACATTGACTCTGTACATTGTACTCTGTACTGGTAACCCCTCCATATTGACTCTGTACCCCCACATTGACTCTGTACCGGTAACCCTGTATATAGCCTCCACATTGACTCTGTACTGGTAACCCCTGTATATAGACTCTGTACATTGACCCTGTATATTGTACTCTGTATATAGCCCTCCACATTGACTCTGTACCGGTACCCCTGTATATAGCCTCCATATTGACTCTGTACTGGTAACCCCTGTATATTGACTCTGTACAGTATCCCTGTATACTCTGTACCGTACCCCCTGTATATAGTCTCCATATTGACTCTGTACCGGTACCCCTGTATATAGCCTCCACATTGACTCTGTACCGGTACCCCCTGTATATAGCCTCCACATTGACTCTGTACCGGTACCCCTGTATATAGTCTCCACATTGACTCTGTACCGGTACCCCTGTATATAGCCTCCACATTAACTCTGTACCGGTACCCCCTGTATATATCCTCCACATTGACTCTGTACCAGTACCCCTGTATATAGCCTCCACATTGACTCTGTACTGGTACCCCTGTATATAGCCTCCACATTGACTCTGTACCAGTACCCCTGTATATAGCCTCCACATTGACTCTGTACCGGTACCCCTGTATATAGCCTCCATATTGACTCTGTACCGGTACCCCTGTATATAGCCTCCACATTGACTCTGTACCGGTACCCCTGTATATATCCTCCACATTGACTCTGTACCGGTACCCCTGTATATAGCCTCCATATTGACTCTGTACCGGTACCCCCTGTATATAGCCTCCACATTGACTCTGTACCGGTACCCCTGTATATAGCCTCCACATTGACTCTGTACCGGTACCCCTGTATATAGCCTCCACATTGACTCTGTACCAGTACCCCCTTTATATAGCCTCCACATTGACTCTGTACCGGTACCCCCTGTATATAGTCTCCACATTGACTCTGTACCGGTACCCCTGTATATAGCCTCCACATTAACTCTGTACCGGTACCCCTGTATATAGCCTCCACATTGACTCTGTACCGGTACCCCTGTATATAGCCTCCACATTGACTCTGTACCAGTACCCCTTTATATAGCCTCCACATTGACTCTGTACCGGTACCCCCTGTATATAGTCTCCATATTGACTCTGTACCGGTACCCCCTGTATATAGCCTCCACATTGACTCTGTACCGTACCCCTGTATATAGCCTCCACATTGACTCTGTACCAGTACCCCTGTATATAGCCTCCACATTGACTCTGTACCGGTACCCCTGTATATTGACTCTGTACAGGTACCCCCTGTACATTGACTCTGTACTGGTACCCCTGTATATAGTCTCCACATTGACTCTGTACATTGACTCTGTATATAGCCCCTGTATATTGACTCTGTATCAGTACCCCTGTATATAGCCTCCACATTGACTCTGTACCAGTACCCCTGTATATAGCCTCCACATTGACTCTGTACCAGTACCCCTGTATATAGCCTCCACATTGACTCTGTACCGGTACCCCTGTATATAGCCTCCACATTGACTCTGTACCAGTACCCCTGTATATAGCCTCCACATTGACTCTGTACCAGTACCCCTGTATATAGCCTCCACATTGACTCTGTACCGGTACCCCTGTATATAGTCTCCACATTGACTCTGTACCAGTACCCCTGTATATAGCCTCCACATTGACTCTGTACTGGTACCCCTGTATATAGCCTCCACATTGACTCTGTACCAGTACCCTCTGTATATAGCCTCCACATTGACTCTGTACTGGTACCCCTGTATATAGTCTCCACATTGACTCTGTACTGGTACCCCCTGTATATAGCCTCCACATTGACTCTGTACTGGTACCCCCTGTATATAGTCTCCACATTGACTCTGTACCAGTACCCCCTGTATATAGCCTCCACATTGACTCTGTACTGGTACCCCCTGTATATAGTCTCCACATTGACTCTGTACCAGTACCCTCTGTATATAGCCTCCACATTGACTCTGTACCGGTACCCCCTGTATATAGTCTCCATATTGACTCTGTACCGGTACCCCCTGTATATAGCCTCCACATTGACTCTGTACTGGTACCCCCTGTATATAGCCTCCACATTGACTCTGTACTGGTACCCCCTGTATATAGTCTCCACATTGACTTTGTACCAGTACCCCCTGTATATAGCCTCCACATTGACTCTGTACCAGTACCCCCTGTATATAGTCTCCACATTGACTCTGTACCAGTACCCCCTGTATATAGCCTCCACATTGACTCTGTACCAGTACCCCCTGTATATAGTCTCCATATTGACTCTGTACCGGTACCCCCTGTATATAGCCTCCACATTAACTCTGTACCGGTACCCCCTGTATATATCCTCCACATTGACTCTGTACCGGTTCCCCTGTATATAGCCTCCACATTGACTCTGTACCAGTACCCCTTTATATAGCCTCCACATTGACTCTGTACCGGTACCCCTGTATATAGTCTCCATATTGACTCTGTACCGGTACCCCCTGTATATAGCCTCCACATTGACTCTGTACCGGTACCCCTGTATATAGCCTCCACATTGACTCTGTACCGGTACCCCTGTATATAGCCTCCACATTGACTCTGTACCAGTACCCCCTTTATATAGCCTCCACATTGACTCTGTACCGGTACCCCCTGTATATAGTCTCCATATTGACTCTGTACCGGTACCCCCTGTATATAGCCTCCACATTAACTCTGTACCGGTACCCCCTGTATATAGCCTCCACATTGACTCTGTACCGGTACCCCCTGTATATAGCCTCCACATTGACTCTGTACCAGTACCCCTGTATATAGCCTCCACATTGACTCTGTACCGGTACCCCCCTGTATATAGCCTGTACATTGACCCTGTACATTGACTCTGTACTGGTACCCCACATATATAGTCTCTGTACCGGTACCCCTGTATATAGTCTCCATATTGACTCTGTACCGGTACCCCTGTATATATCCTCCACATTAACTCTGTACCGGTACCCCTGTATATAGCCTCCACATTGACTCTGTACCGGTACCCCTGTATATAGTCTCCACATTAACTCTGTACCGGTACCCCCTGTATATAGCCTCCACATTGACTCTGTACTGGTACCCCTGTATATAGCCTCCACATTGAACCCTGTACTATTGTACCCTGTACCGGTAACCCTCCACATTGACTCTGTACTGGTACCCCTGTATATAGCCTGACTCTGTACCGGTACCCCCTGCCACATTGACT
This sequence comes from Oncorhynchus nerka, assembly GCF_034236695.1. Taxonomy (NCBI): domain Eukaryota; kingdom Metazoa; phylum Chordata; class Actinopteri; order Salmoniformes; family Salmonidae; genus Oncorhynchus; species Oncorhynchus nerka. The sequence goes on along the minus strand of NC_088399.1, from coordinate 86,341,813 downwards.
CTGTACCGGTACCCCTGTATATAGCCTCCACATTGACTCTGTACTGGTAACCCCTGTATATAGACATTGACTCTGTACCGGTACCCCTGTATATAGCATTGACTCTGTACTGGTAACCCCTGTATATAGCCTCCCCTGTACATTGACTCTGTACTGGTACCCCTGTATATAGCCTCCACATTGACTCTGTACTGGTACCTCCTGTATATAGCCTCCACATTGACTCTGTACTGGTAACCCCTGTATATAGCCTCCACATTGACTCTGTACTGGTAACCCTCCATATTGACTCTGTACCATAACCCCTGCACATTGACTCTGTACTGGTACCTCCTGTATATAGCCTCCACATTGACTCTGTACTGGTAACCCCTGTATATAGCTCTGTACCACCCCTGTATTGACTCTGTACTGGTACCCCCTGTATATAGTCTCCACATTGACTCTGTACCAGTACCCCTGTATATAGCCTCCACATTGACTCTGTACTGGTACCCCTGTATATAGTCTCCACATTGACTCTGTACCAGTACCCCTGTATATAGCCTCCACATTGACTTTGTACCAGTACCCCTGTATATAGCCTCCACATTGACTCTGTACCAGGTACCCCTGTATATAGTCTCCACATTGACTCTGTACCAGTACCCCCTGTATATAGCCTCCACATTGACTCTGTACCAGTACCCCTGTATATAGTCTCCATATTGACTCTGTACTGGTACCCCTGTATATAGCCTCCACATTAACTCTGTACCGGTACCCCTGTATATATCCTCCACATTGACTCTGTACCGGTACCCCTGTATATAGCCTCCACATTGACTCTGTACTGGTACCCCTGTATATAGCCTCCACATTGACTCTGTACCGGTACCCCCTGTATATAGTCTCCATATTGACTCTGTACTGGTACCCCCTGTATATAGCCTCCACATTAACTCTGTACCGGTACCCCTGTATATAGCCTCCACATTGACTCTGTACCGGTACCCCTGTATATAGCCTCCACATTGACTCTGTACCAGTACCCCCTGTATATAGCCTCCACATTGACTCTGTACCGGTACCCCTGTATATAGTCTCCACATTGACTCTGTACCGGTACCCCTGTATATAGCCTCCACATTAACTCTGTACCGGTACCCCTGTATATAGCCTCCACATTGACTCTGTACCAGTACCCCTGTATATAGCCTCCACATTGACTCTGTACCAGTACCCCTGTATATAGCCTCCACATTGACTCTGTACTGGTACCCCTGTATATAGACTCTGTACAGGTACCCCCTGTACATTGACTCTGTACTGGTACCCCACATATAGACTCTGTACTGGTACCCCTGTATATAGCCTCCACATTGACTCTGTACTGGTACCCCTGTATATAGCCTCCACATTAACTCTGTACCGGTACCCCTGTATATAGCCTCCACATTGACTCTGTACTGGTACCCCTGTATATAGCCTCCACATTAACTCTGTACCGGTACCCCTGTATATAGCCTCCACATTGACTCTGTACTGGTACCCCTGTATATAGCCTCCACATTAACTCTGTACTTGACCTCCTGTATAACCTCCATATTGACTCTGTACTGGTAACCCCTGTATATAGCCTCCACATTACCTCTGTACTGGTACTCCTGTATATAGCCTCCACATTGACTCTGTACTGGTACCCCTGTATATAGCCTCCACATTGACTCTGTACTGGACCTGTACTGGTAATAGCCTCCACATTGACTCTGTACTGGTACCCCTGTATATAGACTCATTGACTCTGTACTGGTAACCCCTGTATATTGACTCTGTACCGGTACCCCTGCACATTGACTCTGTACCGGTAACCCCTGTATATTGCCTGTACTGGTAACCCCTGTACATTGACTCTGTACTGGTAACCCCTGTATATTGACTCTGTACATTACCCTGCACATTGGTACTCTGTATATAGCCTCCATATTGACTCTGTACTGGTAACCCCTGTATATTGACTCTGTACTGGTATCCCCTGTATATTGACTCTGTACTGGTACCCCCTGTATATAGTCTCCACATTGACTCTGTACCAGTACCCCTGTATATAGCCTCCACATTGACTCTGTACTGGTACCCCTGTATATAGTCTCCACATTGACTCTGTACCAGTACCCCTGTATATAGCCTCCACATTGACTCTGTACTGGTACCCCTGTATATAGTCTCCACATTGACTCTGTACTGGTACCCCTGTATATAGCCTCCACATTGACTCTGTACTGGTACCCCTGTATATAGCCTCCACATTGACTCTGTACTGGTACCCCTGTATATAGTCTCCACATTGACTCTGTACCAGTACCCCTGTATATAGCCTCCACATTGACTCTGTACCAGTACCCCTGTATATAGCCTCCACATTGACTCTGTACCAGTACCCCTGTATATAGCCTCCACATTGACTCTGTACCAGTACCCCTGTATATAGTCTCCATATTGACTCTGTACCGGTACCCCTGTATATAGCCTCCACATTAACTCTGTACCGGTACCCCCTGTATATATCCTCCACATTGACTCTGTACCGGTACCCCTGTATATAGCCTCCACATTGACTCTGTACCAGTACCCCTGTATATAGCCTCCACATTGACTCTGTACTGGTACCCCTGTATATAGCCTCCACATTGACTCTGTACTGGTACCCCCTGTATATAGCCTCCACATTGACTCTGTACTGGTTCCCCCTGTATATAGCCTCCACATTGACTCTGTACTGGTACCCCTGTATATAGCCTCCACATTGACTCTGTACCAGTACCCCTGTATATAGCCTCCACATTGACTCTGTACTGGTACCCCCTGTATATAGTCTCCATATTGACTCTGTACCGGTACCCCTGTATATAGCCTCCACATTGACTCTGTACTGGTACCCCTGTATATAGCCTCCACATTCACTCTGTACTGGTACCCCTGTATATAGCCTCCACATTGACTCTGTACCAGTACCCCCTGTATATAGCCTCCACATTGACTCTGTACTGGTACCCCTGTATATAGCCTCCACATTGACTCTGTACATTGTACCTCTGTATATAGGTACTCCCATTATACTCTGTACCGGTACCCCTGTATATAGCCTCCACATTGACTCTGTACCGGTACCCCCTGTATATAGCCTCCACATTGACTCTGTACTGGTACCCCTGTATATAGCCTCCACATTGACTCTGTACTGGTACCCCTGTATATAGCCTCCACATTGACTCTGTACCGGTACCCCCTGTATATAGCCTCCACATTGACTCTGTACTGGTAACCCCTGTATATTGACTCTGTACTGGTAACCCCTGTATATTGACTCTGTACCGGTAACCCCTGTATATAGCCTCCACATTGAACTCTGTACTTGACCTGTACCTGTATATAGCCTCCACATTGACTCTGTACCGGTACCCCTGTATATCCACATGACTCTGTACTGGTAACCCCTGTATATAGCCTCCACATTGACTCTGTACTGGTACCCCTGTATTGACTAGCCCCACATTGACTCTGTACTGTACCCCTGTACATTGACTCTGTATATAGCCCCACATTGACTCTGTACTGGTACCCCTGCCTCCACATTGACTCTGTACTGGTAACCCCTGTATATAGACTCCACATTGACTCTGTACTGGTACTCCTGTATATAGCCCCACATTGACTCTGTACCGGTACCCCCTATAGCCTCCACATTGACTCTGTACCGGTACCCCTGTATATAGCCTCTGTACATTGACCTGTATATTTGACTCTGTACCAGTATCCTCCACATTGACTCTGTACCGGTACCCCTGTATATAGTCTCCACATTGACTCTGTACTGGTACCCCTGTATATAGCCTCCACATTAACTCTGTACCGGTACCCCTGTATATAGCCTCCACATTGACTCTGTACTGGTACCCCTGTATATAGTCTCCACATTGACTCTGTACTGGTACCCCTGTATATAGCCTCCACATTAACTCTGTACCGGTACCCCTGTATATATCCTCCACATTGACTCTGTACCGGTACCCCTGTATATAGCCTCCACATTGACTCTGTACTGGTACCCCCTGTATATAGCCTCCACATTGACTCTGTACTGGTACCCCTGTATATAGCCTCCACATTGACTCTGTACTGGTACCCCTGTATATAGCCTCCACATTAACTCTGTACCGGTACCCCTGTATATAGCCTCCACATTGACTCTGTACTGGTACCCCTGTATATAGCCTCCACATTAACTCTGTACCGGTACCCCTGTATATAGCCTCCACATTGACTCTGTACTGGTACCCCTGTATATAGCCTCCACATTGAACCCCTCTGTTGACTGGTACCCCTGTAACCCTCCACATTGACTCTGTACTGGTAACCCCTGTATATAGCCTCCACATGTACTCTGTACCCCTGTACATTGACTCTGTACCCCCCTGTATATAGCCTCCACATTGACCCTGTACTGGTACTCTGTATAACCCTCCACATTGACTCTGTACTGGTAACCCCTGTATATAGCCTCCATTGACTCTGTACTGGTAACCCCTAGCCTCCACATTGACTCTGTACTGGTACCCCTGTATATAGCCTCCACATTACCCCTGTACATTGACTCCTGTATATAGCCCCACATTGACTCTGTACTGGTAACCCCTGTATATAGACTCTGTACTGGTAACCCCTGTATATTGACTCTGTATATAGCCTCCACATTGACTCTGTACCGGTACCCCTGTATATTGCCTCTGTACTGGTAACCCTGTATATTGACTCTGTACCAGTATCCCCATATTGACTCTGTACTGGTACCCCTGTATATAGCCTCCACATTGACTCTGTACTGGTACCCCTGTATATATCCTCCACATTGACTCTGTACCGGTACCCCTGTATATAGCCTCCACATTGACTCTGTACCGGTACCCCTGTATATAGCCTCCACATTGACTCTGTACTGGTACCCCTGTATATAGCCTCCACATTGACTCTGTACTGGTACCCCTGTATATAGCCTCCACATTAACTCTGTACCGGTACCCCTGTATATAGCCTCCACATTGACTCTGTACTGGTACCCCTGTATATAGCCTCCACATTGACTCTGTACCAGTACCCCTGTATATAGCCTCCACATTGACTCTGTACTGGTACCCCCTGTATATAGTCTCCACATTGACTCTGTACTGTACCCCCTGTATATAGCCTCCACATTAACTCTGTACCGGTACCCCTGTATATAGCCTCCACATTGACTCTGTACTGGTACCCCTGTATATAGTCTCCACATTGACTCTGTACTGGTACCCCTGTATATAGCCTCCACATTGACTCTGTACCGGTACCCCTGTATATATCCTCCACATTGACTCTGTACTGGTACCCCTGTATATAGCCTCCACATTGACTCTGTACCAGTACCCCTGTATATAGCCTCCACATTGACTCTGTACTGGTTCCCCTGTATATAGCCTCCACATTGACTCTGTACTGGTACCCCTGTATATAGCCTCCACATTAACTCTGTACTGGTACCCCCTGTATATAGCCTCCACATTGACTCTGTACTGGTACCCCTGTATATAGCCTCCACATTGACTCTGTACCAGTACCCCTTTATATAGCCTCCACATTGACTCTGTACCGGTACCCCTGTATATAGTCTCCATATTGACTCTGTACTGGTACCCCCTGTATATAGCCTCCACATTAACTCTGTACCGGTACCCCTGTATATAGCCTCCACATTGACTCTGTACCGGTACCCCCTGTATATAGCCTCCACATTGACTCTGTACCAGTACCCCTGTATATAGCCTCCACATTGACTCTGTACCGGTTCCCCTGTATATTGACTCTGTACAGGTATAGCCTCCACATTGACTCTGTACTGGTACCCCCTGTATATAGCCTCCACATTGACTCTGTACCCCCCTGTATATAGCCTCCACATTGACTCTGTACCGGTACCCCTGTATATAGCCTCCACATTGACTCTGTACTGGTACCCCTGTATATAGCCTCCACATTGACTCTGTACCGGTACCCCTGTATATAGTCTCCACATTGACTCTGTACTGGTACCCCTGTATATAGCCTCCACATTGACTCTGTACTGGTAACCCCTGTATATAGCCTGACTCTGTACTGGTAACCCCTGTATATAGCCTCCACATTGACTCTGTACTGGTTGACTCTGTACTGGTAACCTCCACATTGACTCTGTACCGGTACCCCTGCACATTGACTCTGTACCGGTAACCCCTGTATATAGACTCCACATTGAACTCTGTACTGGTACCCTGTATATAGCCTCCACATTGACTCTGTACTGGTAACCCCTGTACATAGACTCCACATTAACCCCTGTACATTGACTCTGTATATAACCCCACATTGACTCTGTACCGGTACCCCTGCACATTGACTCTGTACCGGTCCAACCCCATATTGACTCTGTACTGGTAACCCCTGTATATAGCCTCTGTACATTGACCCTGTACTGGTTGACTCTGTATATAGCCCCCACATTGACTCTGTACCGGTACCCCTGTATATAGCTCCACATTGACTCTGTACTGGTATCCCTGTATATTGACTCTGTACCGGTACCCCTGTATATAGCCTCCACATTGACTCTGTACTGGTACCCCTGTATATAGCCTCCACATTGACTCTGTACTGGTACCCCCTGTATATAGCCTCCACATTGACTCTGTACCGGTACCCCCTGTATATAGTCTCCATATTGACTCTGTACTGGTACCCCTGTATATATCCTCCACATTAACTCTGTACCGGTACCCCTGTATATATCCTCCACATTAACTCTGTACCGGTACCCCTGTATATAGCCTCCACATTGACTCTGTACTGGTACCCCTGTATATAGCCTCCACATTGACTCTGTACCGGTACCCCTGTATATAGCCTCCACATTGACTCTGTACTGGTACCCCTGTATATAGCCTCCACATTAACTCTGTACTGGTACCCCTGTATATAGCCTCCACATTGACTCTGTACTGGTACCCCCTGTATATAGCCTCCACATTAACTCTGTACCGTACCCCTGTATATAGCCTCCACATTGACTCTGTACTGGTAACCCCTGTATATTGACTCTGTACTGGTAACCCCTGTATATTGACTCTGTACTGGTAACCCCTGTATATAGACTCCACTGGTAACCCTGTACTGGTACTCCTGTATATAGCCTCCACATTGACTCTGTACCGGTAACCCCTGTATATTGACTCTGTATGGTAACCCCACATTGACTCTGTACTGGTAACCCCTGTACATAGACTCCACATTAACCCTGTACATTGACTCTGTACTAGTAACCCCACATTGACTCTGTACTGGTAACCCCTGTATATTGACTCTGTGACCTGGTCCCCTGCACATTGACTCTGTACTGGTACCCTGTATATTGACTCCACATGGAACTCTGTACTATTGACTCTGTACTGGTAACCCCATATTGACTCTGTACTGGTACCCCTGCACATTGACTCTGTACTGGTACCCCTGTATATTGACCACATTGACCCTGTATATTGACTCTGTACCAGTATCCCCTGTATATTGACTCTGTACCGGTACCCCTGTATATAGTCTCCACATTGACTCTGTACCGGTACCCCTGTATATAGCCTCCACATTAACTCTGTACCGGTACCCCTGTATATAGCCTCCACATTGACTCTGTACCGGTACCTCCTGTATATAGCCTCCATATTGACTCTGTACCGGTACCCCTGTATATAGCCTCCACATTGACTCTGTACTGGTACCCCTGTATATAGCCTCCACATTAACTCTGTACCGGTACCCCCTGTATATAGCCTCCACATTGACTCTGTACTGGTACCCCTGTATATAGTCTCCACATTGACTCTGTACCAGTACCCCTGTATATAGCCTCCACATTGACTCTGTACCGGTACCCCTGTATATAGTCTCCATATTGACTCTGTACTGGTACCCCTGTATATAGCCTCCACATTGACTCTGTACTGGTACCCCTGTATATATCCTCCACATTGACTCTGTACCGGTACCCCTGTATATAGTCTCCACATTGACTCTGTACCGGTACCCCTGTATATAGCCTCCACATTGACTCTGTACTGGTACCTCCTGTATATAGCCTCCACATTGACTCTGTACCGGTACCCCTGTATATAGCCTCCACATTGACTCTGTACCAGTACCCCTTTATATAGCCTCCACATTGACTCTGTACTGGTACCCCTGTATATAGTCTCCACATTGACTCTGTACCGGTACCCCTGTATATAGCCTCCACATTAACTCTGTACTGGTACCCCTGTATATAGCCTCCACATTGACTCTGTACCGGTACCCCTGTATATAGCCTCCACATTGACTCTGTACCAGTACCCCTTTATAGCCTCCACATTGACTCTGTACTGGTACCCCTGTATATAGTCTCCACATTGACTCTGTACTGGTACCCCTGTATATAGCCTCCACATTAACTCTGTACCGGTACCCCTGTATATAGCCTCCACATTGACTCTGTACCGGTACCCCCTGTATATAGCCTCCACATTGACTCTGTACCAGTACCCCTGTATATAGCCTCCACATTGACTCTGTACCGGTACCCCTGTATATTGACCTCCACATTGACTCTGTACTTGTACCTCCTGTATATAGCCTCCACATTAGTCTCTGTACTGGTACCCCCTGTATATAGTCTCCACATTGACTCTGTACTGGTACCCCTGTATATATCCTCCACATTAACTCTGTACCGGTACCCCTGTATATAGCCTCCACATTGACTCTGTACCGGTACCCCCTGTATATAGCCTCCACATTAACTCTGTACTGGTACCCCTGTATATAGCCTCCACATTGACTCTGTACTGGTAACCCCTGTATATCCACATTGACTCTGTACTGGTAACCCCTGTATATTGACTCTGTACCGGTAACCCCTGTATAGCCTCCACATTAACTCTGTACTGGTACCCCTGTATATACTCTGTACCGGTACCCCTGCACATTGACTCTGTACTGGTACCCCTGTATATAGCCTCCACACTGGTACCCTGTACATGGACCTGTACCTGTATATAGCCTCCACATTGACTCTGTACTGGTAACCCTCCTCTGTATATAACCCTCCACATTGACTCTGTACTGGTAACCCCTGTATATAGCCTCCACATGTACTCCCCTGTACATTGACTCTGTACCGGTAACCTCCATATTGACTCTGTACTGGTAACCCCTATAGTACATTGACTCTGTACTGGTAACCCCTGTATATAGCCTCTGTACATGCACATTGACTCTGTACTGGTACCCCTGTATATAGACTCCACATGAACCCTGTACCGGACTCTGTACCAGTATCCCTCCACATTGACTCTGTACTGGTACCCCTGTATATAGTCTCCACATTGACTCTGTACTGGTACCCCTGTATATATCCTCCACATTAACTCTGTACCGGTACCCCTGTATATAGCCTCCACATTGACTCTGTACTGGTACCCCTGTATATAGCCTCCACATTGACTCTGTACTGGTACCCCCTGTATATAGCCTCCACATTGACTCTGTACTGGTACCCCTGTATATAGCCTCCACATTAACTCTGTACTGGTACCCCTGTATATAGCCTCCACATTGACTCTGTACTGGTACCCCCTGTATATAGCCTCCACATTGACTCTGTACCGGTACCCCTGTATATAGCCTCCACATTGACTCTGTACCGGTACCCCCTGTATATATCCTCCACATTAACTCTGTACCGGTACCCCCTGTATATAGCCTCCACATTGACTCTGTACCGGTACCCCCTGTATATAGTCTCCACATTAACTCTGTACCGGTACCCCCTGTATATAGCCTCCACATTGACTCTGTACTGGTAACCCCTGTATATTGACTCTGTACTGGTAACCCCTGTATATTGACTCTGTACCGGTAACCCCTGTATATTGACTCTGTACTGGTAACCCCTGTATATTGCCTCCACATTACCCTGTACATTGACTCTGTATATACCCTCCATATTGACTCTGTACTGGTAACCCTGTACATTGATAGCCTCCACATTGACTCTGTACTGGTAACCCCTGTACATTGACTCTGTACTGGTAACCCCTGTACATTGACTCTGTACTGGTAACCCCTGTATATTGACTCTGTACCGGTACCCCCTGCACATTGACTCTGTACCGGTAACCCCTGTATATTGACTCTGTACTGGTAACCCCTGTATATTGACTCTGTACTGGTAACCCCTGTATATTGACTCTGTACCGGTACCCCCTGCACATTGACTCTGTACCGGTACCCCCTGTATATTGACTCTGTACTGGTAACCCCTGTATATTGACTCTGTACCAGTATCCCCTGTATATTGACTCTGTACCGGTACCCCCTGTATATAGTCTCCATATTGACTCTGTACCGGTACCCCCTGTATATATCCTCCACATTAACTCTGTACCGGTACCCCCTGTATATAGCCTCCACATTGACTCTGTACCGGTACCCCCTGTATATAGTCTCCATATTGACTCTGTACCGGTACCCCCTGTATATATCCTCCACATTAACTCTGTACCGGTACCCCCTGTATATATCCTCCACATTAACTCTGTACCGGTACCCCTGTATATAGCCTCCACATTGACTCTGTACTGGTACCCCTGTATATAGTCTCCACATTGACTCTGTACCAGTACCCCCTGTATATAGCCTCCACATTGACTCTGTACTGGTACCCCTGTATATAGTCTCCATATTGACTCTGTACTGGTACCCCTGTATATATCCTCCACATTAACTCTGTACTGGTACCCCCTGTATATATCCTCCACATTAACTCTGTACTGGTACCCCTGTATATAGTCTCCATATTGACTCTGTACTGGTACCCCTGTATATAGCCTCCACATTGACTCTGTACTGGTACCCCTGTATATATCCTCCACATTGACTCTGTACTGGTACCCCTGTATATAGCCTCCACATTGACTCTGTACCAGTACCCCTTTATATAGCCTCCACATTGACTCTGTACCGGTACCCCTGTATATAGTCTCCATATTGACTCTGTACTGGTACCCCTGTATATAGCCTCCACATTAACTCTGTACCGGTACCCCCTGTATATAGCCTCCACATTGACTCTGTACTGGTACCCCTGTATATAGCCTCCACATTGACTCTGTACCAGTACCCCTTTATATAGCCTCCACATTGACTCTGTACTGGTACCCCTGTATATAGTCTCCATATTGACTCTGTACCGGTACCCCTGTATATAGCCTCCACATTAACTCTGTACCGGTACCCCTGTATATAGCCTCCACATTGACTCTGTACTGGTACCCCCTGTATATAGCCTCCACATTGACTCTGTACCAGTACCCCTGTATATAGCCTCCACATTGACTCTGTACTGGTACCCCTGTATATAGCCTCCACATTGACTCTGTACAGGTACCCCCTGTACATTGACTCTGTACTGGTACCCCCTGTATATAGTCTCTGTAGCGGTACCCCCTGTACATTGACTCTGTATCAGTACCCCCTGTATATTGACTCTGTATCAGTACCCCCTGTATATAGCCTCCACATTGACTCTGTACCAGTACCCCCTGTATATAGTCTCCACATTGACTCTGTACCAGTACCCCCTGTATATAGCCTCCACATTGACTCTGTACCGGTACCCCCTGTATATAGCCTCCACATTGACTCTGTACCAGTACCCCCTGTATATAGCCTCCACATTGACTCTGTACCAGTACCCCTGTATATAGCCTCCACATTGACTCTGTACTGGTACCCCCTGTATATAGTCTCCACATTGACTCTGTACCAGTACCCCCTGTATATAGCCTCCACATTGACTCTGTACTGGTACCCCCTGTATATAGTCTCCACATTGACTCTGTACCAGTACCCTCTGTATATAGCCTCCACATTGACTCTGTACTGGTACCCCCTGTATATAGTCTCCACATTGACTCTGTACTGGTACCCCTGTATATAGCCTCCACATTGACTCTGTACTGGTACCCCTGTATATAGTCTCCACATTGACTCTGTACCAGTACCCCTGTATATAGCCTCCACATTGACTCTGTACTGGTACCCCCTGTATATAGTCTCCACATTGACTCTGTACCAGTACCCTCTGTATATAGCCTCCACATTGACTCTGTACCGGTACCCCTGTATATAGTCTCCATATTGACTCTGTACTGGTACCCCTGTATATAGCCTCCACATTGACTCTGTACCAGTACCCCTGTATATAGTCTCCACATTGACTCTGTACCAGTACCCCTGTATATAGTCTCCACATTGACTCTGTACCGGTACCCCTGTATATTAACTCTGTACCAGTACCCCTGTATATAGTCTCCACATTGACTCTGTACCAGTACCCCTGTATATAGTCTCCACATTGACTCTGTACCGGTACCCCTGTATATTAACTCTGTACCGTACCCCTGTATATAGCCTCCACATTGACTCTGTACCAGTACCCCTGTATATAGTCTCCACATTGACTCTGTACCAGTACCCCTGTATATAGTCTCCACATTGACTCTGTACTGGTACCCCTGTACATTGACTCTGTACCAGTACCCCTGTATATAGTCTCCACATTGACTCTGTACTGGTACCCCCTGTAGATAGTCTCCACATTGACTCTGTACCAGTACCCCCTGTATATAGCCTCCACATTGACTCTGTACCAGTACCCCCTGTATATAGTCTCCACATTGACTCTGTACTAGTACCCCCTGTAGATAGTCTCCACATTGACTCTGTACCAGTACCCCCTGTATATAGCCTCCACATTGACTCTGTACTGGTACCCCCTGTATATAGTCTCCACATTGACTCTGTACCAGTACCCCCTGTATATAGTCTCCACATTGACTCTGTACCGGTACCCCCTGTATATTAACTCTGTACCAGTACCCCCTGTATATAGTCTCCACATTGACTCTGTACCAGTACCCCCTGTATATAGTCTCCACATTGACTCTGTACCGGTACCCCCTGTATATTAACTCTGTACCGGTACCCCCTGTATATAGCCTCCACATTGACTCTGTACCAGTACCCCCTGTATATAGTCTCCACATTGACTCTGTACCAGTACCCCCTGTATATAGTCTCCACATTGACTCTGTACCGGTACCCCCTGTACATTGACTCTGTACCAGTACCCCCTGTATATAGTCTCCACATTGACTCTGTACTGGTACCCCCTGTAGATAGTCTCCACATTGACTCTGTACCAGTACCCCCTGTATATAGCCTCCACATTGACTCTGTACCAGTACCCCCTGTATATAGTCTCCACATTGACTCTGTACTAGTACCCCCTGTAGATAGTCTCCACATTGACTCTGTACCAGTACCCCCTGTATATAGCCTCCACATTGACTCTGTACTGGTACCCCCTGTATATAGTCTCCACATTGACTCTGTACCGGTACCCCCTGTATATTGACTCTGTACCAGTACCCCCTGTATATAGCCTCCACATTGACTCTGTACTGGTACCCCCTGTATATAGTCTCCACATTGACTCTGTACCGGTACCCCCTGTATATTGACTCTGTACCAGTACCCCCTGTATATAGCCTCCACATTGACTCTGTACTGGTACCCCCTGTATATAGCCTCCACATTGACTCTGTACTGGTACCCCCTGTATATAGTCTCCACATTGACTCTGTACCGGTACCCCCTGTATATTGACTCTGTACCAGTACCCCCTGTATATAGCCTCCACATTGACTCTGTACTGGTACCCCCTGTATATAGCCTCCACATTGACTCTGTACTGGTACCCCCTGTATATAGCCTCCACATTGACTCTGTACCAGTACCCCCTGTATATAGTCTCCACATTGACTCTGTACCAGTACCCCCTGTATATAGTCTCCACATTGACTCTGTACCGGTACCCCTGTACATTGACTCTGTACCAGTACCCCCTGTATATAGTCTCCACATTGACTCTGTACTGGTACCCCTGTAGATAGTCTCCACATTGACTCTGTACCAGTACCCCCTGTATATAGCCTCCACATTGACTCTGTACCAGTACCCCTGTATATAGTCTCACATTGACTCTGTACTAGTACCCCCTGTAGATAGTCTCCACATTGACTCTGTACCAGTACCCCTGTATATAGCCTCCACATTGACTCTGTACTGGTACCCCCTGTATATAGTCTCCACATTGACTCTGTACCGGTACCCCTGTATATTGACTCTGTACCAGTACCCCCTGTATATAGCCTCCACATTGACTCTGTACTGGTACCCCTGTATATAGTCTCCACATTGACTCTGTACCGGTACCCCTGTATATTGACTCTGTACCAGTACCCCCTGTATATAGCCTCCACATTGACTCTGTACTGGTACCCCCCTGTATATAGCCTCCACATTGACTCTGTACTGGTACCCCTGTATATAGTCTCCACATTGACTCTGTACCGGTACCCCCTGTATATTGACTCTGTACCAGTACCCCCTGTATATAGCCTCCACATTGACTCTGTACTGGTACCCCCTGTATATAGCCTCCACATTGACTCTGTACTGGTACCCCCTGTATATAGTCTCCACATTGACTCTGTACCAGTACCCCCTGTATATAGTCTCCACATTGACTCTGTACCGGTACCCCCTGTACATTGACTCTGTACCAGTACCCCCTGTATATAGTCTCCACATTGACTCTGTACTGGTACCCCCTGTAGATAGTCTCCACATTGACTCTGTACCAGTATCCCCTGTATATAGCCTCCACATTGACTCTGTACCAGTACCCCCTGTATATAGTCTCCACATTGACTCTGTACTAGTACCCCCTGTAGATAGTCTCCACATTGACTCTGTACCAGTACCCCTGTATATAGCCTCCACATTGACTCTGTACTGGTACCCCTGTATATAGTCTCCACATTGACTCTGTACCGGTACCCCTGTATATTGACTCTGTACCAGTACCCCTGTATATAGCCTCCACATTGACTCTGTACTGGTACCCCCTGTATATAGTCTCCACATTGACTCTGTACCGGTACCCCTGTATATTGACTCTGTACCAGTACCCCCTGTATATAGCCTCCACATTGACTCTGTACTGGTACCCCTGTATATAGCCTCCACATTGACTCTGTACTGGTACCCCCTGTATATAGTCTCCACATTGACTCTGTACCGGTACCCCCTGTATATTGACTCTGTACCAGTACCCCTGTATATAGCCTCCACATTGACTCTGTACTGGTACCCCTGTATATAGCCTCCACATTGACTCTGTACTGGTACCCCCTGTATATAGCCTCCATTGACTCTGTACTGGTACCCCTGTATATAGTCTCCACATTGACTCTGTACCGGTACCCCCTGTATATTGACTCTGTACCAGTACCCCCTGTATATAGCCTCCACATTGACTCTGTACCGGTACCCCCTGTATATTGACTCTGTACCAGTACCCCCTGTATATAGCCTCCACATTGACTCTGTACTGGTACCCCCTGTATATAGTCTCCACATTGACTCTGTACCGGTACCCCCTGTATATTGACTCTGTACCAGTACCCCCTGTATATAGCCTCCACATTGACTCTGTACTGGTACCCCCTGTATATAGCCTCCACATTGACTCTGTACTGGTACCCCCTGTATATAGCCTCCACATTGACTCTGTACTGGTACCCCCTGTATATAGCCTCCACATTGACTCTGTACTGGTACCCCCTGTATATAGCCTCCACATTGACTCTGTACCGGTACCCCCTGTATATAGCCTCCACATTGACTCTGTACTGGTAAACCCTGTATATAGCCTCCACATTGACTCTGTACTGGTACCCCCTGTATATAGCCTCCACATTGACTCTGTACTGGTACCCCCTGTATATAGCCTCCACATTGACTCTGTACTGGTACCCCCTGTATATAGCCTCCACATTGACTCTGTACTGGTACCCCTGTATATAGCCTCCACATTGACTCTGTACTGGTACCCCCTGTATATAGCCTCCACATTGACTCTGTACTGGTACCCCCTGTATATAGCCTCCACATTGACTCTGTACTGGTACCCCTGTATATAGCCTCCACATTGACTCTGTACTGGTACCCCCTGTATATAGCCTCCACATTGACTCTGTACTGGTACCCCTGTATATAGCCTCCACATTGACTCTGTACTGGTACACCCTGTATATAGCCTCCACATTGACTCTGTACTGGTACCCCCTGTATATAGCCTCCACATTGACTCTGTACTGGTACCCCCTGTATATAGCCTCCACATTGACTCTGTACTGGTACCCCCTGTATATAGCCTCCACATTGACTCTGTACTGGTACCCCCTGTATATAGCCTCCACATTGACTCTGTACCGGTACCCCCTGTATATAGCCTCCACATTGACTCTGTACTGGTAAACCCTGTATATAGCCTCCACATTGACTCTGTACTGGTACCCCCTGTATATAGCCTCCACATTGACTCTGTACTGGTACCCCCTGTATATAGCCTCCACATTGACTCTGTACTGGTACCCCTGTATATAGCCTCCACATTGACTCTGTACTGGTACCCCCTGTATATAGCCTCCACATTGACTCTGTACTGGTACCCCTGTATATAGCCTCCACATTGACTCTGTACTGGTACCCCTGTATATAGTCTCCACATTGACTCTGTACTGGTACCCCCTGTATATAGCCTCCACATTGACTCTGTACTGGTACCCCTGTATATAGTCTCCACATTGACTCTGTACTGGTACACCCTGTATATAGTCTCCACATTGACTCTGTACTGGTACACCCTGTATATAGTCTCCACATTGACTCTGTACTGGTACACCCTGTATATAGCCTCCACATTGACTCTGTACTGGTACACCCTGTATATAGTCTCCACATTGACTCTGTACTGGTACCCCCTGTATATAGCCTCCACATTGACTCTGTACCGGTACCCCCTGTATATAGTCTCCACATTGACTCTGTACTGGTACACCCTGTATATAGTCTCCACATTGACTCTGTACTGGTACACCCTGTATATAGTCTCCACATTGACTCTGTACTGGTACACCCTGTATATTGACTCTGTACCAGTACCCCCTGTATATAGTCTCCACATTGACTCTGTACCGGTACCCCCTGTATATTGACTCTGTACCAGTACCCCCTGTATATAGTCTCCACATTGACTCTGTACTGGTACACCCTGTATATAGTCTCCACATTGACTCTGTACTGGTACACCCTGTATATAGTCTCCACATTGACTCTGTACTGGTACACCCTGTATATAGCCTCCACATTGACTCTGTACTGGTACACCCTGTATATAGTCTCCACATTGACTCTGTACTGGTACCCCCTGTATATAGCCTCCACATTGACTCTGTACCGGTACCCCCTGTATATAGTCTCCACATTGACTCTGTACTGGTACACCCTGTATATAGTCTCCACATTGACTCTGTACTGGTACACCCTGTATATAGTCTCCACATTGACTCTGTACTGGTACACCCTGTATATTGACTCTGTACCAGTACCCCCTGTATATAGTCTCCACATTGACTCTGTACCGGTACCCCCTGTATATTGACTCTGTACCAGTACCCCCTGTATATAGTCTCCACATTGACTCTGTACTGGTACACCCTGTATATAGTCTCCACATTGACTCTGTACTGGTACACCCTGTATATAGTCTCCACATTGACTCTGTACTGGTACACCCTGTATATAGCCTCCACATTGACTCTGTACTGGTACACCCTGTATATAGTCTCCACATTGACTCTGTACTGGTACACCCTGTATATAGTCTCCACATTGACTCTGTACTGGTACACCCTGTATATAGTCTCCACATTGACTCTGTACTGGTACACCCTGTATATAGTCTCCACATTGACTCTGTACTGGTACACCCTGTATATAGTCTCCACATTGACTCTGTACCGGTACCCCTGTATATAGCCTCCACATTGACTCTGTACTGGTACCCCCTGTATATAGCCTCCACATTGACTCTGTACAGTACCCCCTTTATATAGCCTCCACATTGACTCTGTACCGGTACCCCTTTATATAGCCTCCACATTGACTCTGTGCCGGTACCCCCTGTATATAGCCTCCACATTGACTCTGTACTGGTAACCCCTGTATATAGCCTCCACATTGACTCTGTACTGGTACCCCTGTATATAGCCTCCACATTGACTCTGTACCGGTACCCCTGTATATAGCCTCCACATTGACTCTGTTGCCGGTACCCCTGTATATAGCCTCCACATTGACTCTGTACCAGGTACCCCCTGTATATAGCCTCCACATTGACTCTGTACCAGGTACCCCCTGTATATAGCCTCCACATTGACTCTGTACCAGGTACCCCCTGTATATAGCCTCCACATTGACTCTGTACCAGGTACCCCCTGTATATAGCCTCCACATTGACTCTGTACCGATACCCCCTGTATATAGCCTCCACATTGACTCTGTACCGGTACCCCCTGTATATAGCCTCCACATTGACTCTGTACCGGTACCCCCTGTATATAGCCTCCACATTGACTCTGTACCGGTACCCCCTTTATATAGCCTCCACATTGACTCTGTACCAGGTACCCCCTGTATATAGCCTCCACATTGACTCTGTACCAGTACCCCCTGTATATAGCCTCCACATGGACTCTGTACCAGGTACCCCCTGTATATAGCCTCCACATTGACTCTGTACCGGTACCCCCTGTATATAGTCTCCACATTGACTCTGTACTGGTACACCCTGTATATAGTCTCCACATTGACTCTGTACTGGTACACCCTGTATATAGTCTCCACATTGACTCTGTACTGGTACACCCTGTATATTGACTCTGTACCAGTACCCCCTGTATATAGTCTCCACATTGACTCTGTACCGGTACCCCCTGTATATTGACTCTGTACCAGTACCCCCTGTATATAGTCTCCACATTGACTCTGTACTGGTACACCCTGTATATAGTCTCCACATTGACTCTGTACTGGTACACCCTGTATATAGTCTCCACATTGACTCTGTACTGGTACACCCTGTATATAGCCTCCACATTGACTCTGTACTGGTACACCCTGTATATAGTCTCCACATTGACTCTGTACTGGTACACCCTGTATATAGTCTCCACATTGACTCTGTACTGGTACACCCTGTATATAGTCTCCACATTGACTCTGTACTGGTACACCCTGTATATAGTCTCCACATTGACTCTGTACTGGTACACCCTGTATATAGTCTCCACATTGACTCTGTACCGGTACCCCCTGTATATAGCCTCCACATTGACTCTGTACTGGTACCCCCTGTATATAGCCTCCACATTGACTCTGTACCGGTACCCCCTTTATATAGCCTCCACATTGACTCTGTACCGGTACCCCCTTTATATAGCCTCCACATTGACTCTGTACCGGTACCCCCTGTATATAGCCTCCACATTGACTCTGTACTGGTAACCCCCTGTATATAGCCTCCACATTGACTCTGTACTGGTACCCCCTGTATATAGCCTCCACATTGACTCTGTACCGGTACCCCCTGTATATAGCCTCCACATTGACTCTGTACCGGTACCCCCTGTATATAGCCTCCACATTGACTCTGTACCAGGTACCCCCTGTATATAGCCTCCACATTGACTCTGTACCAGGTACCCCCTGTATATAGCCTCCACATTGACTCTGTACCAGGTACCCCCTGTATATAGCCTCCACATTGACTCTGTACCAGGTACCCCCTGTATATAGCCTCCACATTGACTCTGTACCAGGTACCCCTGTATATAGCCTCCACATTGACTCTGTACCAGGTACCCCTGTATATAGCCTCCACATTGACTCTGTACCGGTACCCCCTGTATATAGCCTCCACATTGACTCTGTACCGGTACCCCCTTTATATAGCCTCCACATTGACTCTGTACCAGGTACCCCCTGTATATAGCCTCCACATTGACTCTGTACCAGTACCCCCTGTATATAGCCTCCACATGGACTCTGTACCAGGTACCCCCTGTATATAGCCTCCACATTGACTCTGTACCAGTACCCCCTGTATATAGCCTCCACATTGACTCTGTACCGGTACCCCCTGTATATAGCCTCCACATTGACTCTGTACCGGTACCCCCTGTATATAGCCTCCACATTGACTCTGTACCGGTACCCCCTGTAT
Organism: Oncorhynchus nerka; assembly: GCF_034236695.1. Classification (NCBI taxonomy): domain Eukaryota; kingdom Metazoa; phylum Chordata; class Actinopteri; order Salmoniformes; family Salmonidae; genus Oncorhynchus; species Oncorhynchus nerka. The sequence continues at coordinate 86,321,484 of NC_088399.1, read as the reverse complement.
ATAGCCTCCACATTGACTCTGTACCGGTACCCCCTGTATATAGTCTCCACATTGACTCTGTACCAGTACCCCCTGTATATAGCCTCCACATTGACTCTGTACCGGTACCCCCTGTATATAGCCTCCACATTGACTCTGTACCGGTACCCCCTGTATATAGCCTCCACATTGACTCTGTACCGGTACCTCATGTATATAGTCTCCACATTGACTCTGTACCGGTACCCCCTGTATATAGTCTCCACATTGACTCTGTACCGGTACCCCCTGTATATAGCCTCCACATTGACTCTGTACCGGTACCTCATGTATATAGTCTCCACATTGACTCTGTACCGGTACACCCTGTATATAGCCTCCACATTGACTCTGTACCGGTACCTCATGTATATAGCCTCCACATTGACTCTGTACCGGTACCCCCTGTATATAGTCTCCACATTGACTCTGTACCAGTACCCCCTGTATATAGCCTCCACATTGACTCTGTACCGGTACCCCCTGTATATAGCCTCCACATTGACTCTGTACCGGTACCCCCTGTATATAGCCTCCACATTGACTCTGTACCGGTACCTCATGTATATAGTCTCCACATTGACTCTGTGCCGGTACCCCTGTATATAGTCTCCACATTGACTCTGTACCGGTACCCCCTGTATATAGCCTCCACATTGACTCTGTACCGGTACCCCCTGTATATAGCCTCCACATTGACTCTGTACCGGTACCCCCTGTATATAGCCTCCACATTGACTCTGTACCGGTACCTCATGTATATAGTCTCCACATTGACTCTGTACCGGTACCCCTGTATATAGTCTCCACATTGACTCTGTACCGGTACCCCCTGTATATAGTCTCCACATTGACTCTGTACCAGTACCCCTGTATATAGCCTCCACATTGACTCTGTGCCGGTACCCCCTGTATATAGCCTCCACATTGACTCTGTACCGGTACCCCTGTATATAGCCTCCACATTGACTCTGTACCGGTACCTCATGTATATAGTCTCCACATTGACTCTGTACCGGTACCCCCTGTATATAGTCTCCACATTGACTCTGTGCCCGGTACCCCTGTATATAGTCTCCACATTGACTCTGTGCCGTACCCCCTGTATATAGTCTCCACATTGACTCTGTACCGGTACCCCCTGTATATAGTCTCCACATTGACTCTGTACCGGTACCTCATGTATATAGCCTCCACATTGACTCTGTACCGGTACCCCCTGTATATAGCCTCCACATTGACTCTGTACCGGTACCCCCTGTATATAGTCTCCACATTGACTCTGTACAGGTACCCCCTGTATATAGCCTCCACATTGACTCTGTACCGGTACCCCCTGTATATAGCCTCCACATTGACTCTGTACCGGTACCCCCTGTATATAGCCTCCACATTGACTCTGTACCGGTACCCCCTGTATATAGTCTCCACATTGACTCTGTACCGGTACCCCCTGTATATAGCCTCCACATTGACTCTGTGCAGTGCCCCCTGTATATAGTCTCCACATTGACTCTGTACCGGTGCCCCTGTATATAGCCTCCACATTGACTCTGTGCCGGTACCCCTGTATATAGTCTCCACATTGACTCTGTACAGGTACCCCTGTATATAGCCTCCACATTGACTCTGTACCGGTACCCCCTGTATATAGTCTCCACATTGACTCTGTGCCGGTACCCCCTGTATATAGCCTCCACATTGACTCTGTGCCGGTACCCCTGTATATAGTCTCCACATTGACTCTGTACAGGTACCCCTGTATATAGCCTCCACATTGACTCTGTACCGGTACCCCCTGTATATAGCCTCCACATTGACTCTGTACCGGTACCTCATGTATATAGTCTCCACATTGACTCTGTACCGGTACCCCCTGTATATAGTCTCCACATTGACTCTGTACCGGTACCCCCTGTATATAGTCTCCACATTGACTCTGTACCGGTACCCCCTGTATATAGTCTCCACATTGACTCTGTACCGGTACCCCCTGTATATAGTCTCCACATTGACTCTGTACCGGTACCTCATGTATATAGCCTCCACATTGACTCTGTACCGGTACCCCCCTGTATATAGTCTCCACATTGACTCTGTACCGGTACCCCCTGTATATAGCCTCCACATTGACTCTGTACCGGTACCCCCTGTATATAGTCTCCACATTGACTCTGTACCGGTACCCCCTGTATATAGTCTCCACATTGACTCTGTACGGTACCCCCTGTATATAGTCTCCACATTGACTCTGTACCGGTACCCCCTGTATATAGTCTCCACATTGACTCTGTACCGGTACCCCCTGTATATAGTCTCCACATTGACTCTGTACCGGTACCCCCTGTATATAGTCTCCACATTGACTCTGTACCGGTACCCCCTGTATATAGTCTCCACATTGACTCTGTACCGGTACCTCATGTATATAGCCTCCACATTGACTCTGTACCGGTACCCCCTGTATATAGCCTCCACATTGACTCTGTACCGGTACCCCCTGTATATAGTCTCCACATTGACTCTGTACCAGTACCCCTGTATATAGCCTCCACATTGACTCTGTACCGGTACCCCCTGTATATAGCCTCCACATTGACTCTGTGCAGGTACCCCCTGTATATAGCCTCCACATTGACTCTGTACCGGTACCTCATGTATATAGTCTCCACATTGACTCTGTACCGGTACCCCATGTATATAGTCTCCACATTGACTCTGTACCGGTACCTCATGTATATAGCCTCCACATTGACTCTGTACCGGTACCCCCTGTATATAGCCTCCACATTGACTCTGTACCGGTACCCCCTGTATATAGTCTCCACATTGACTCTGTACCAGTACCCCCTGTATATAGCCTCCACATTGACTCTGTACCGGTACCCCCTGTATATAGCCTCCACATTGACTCTGTACCGGTACCCCCTGTATATAGCCTCCACATTGACTCTGTACCGGTACCTCATGTATATAGTCTCCACATTGACTCTGTACCGGTACCCCTGTATATAGTCTCCACATTGACTCTGTACCGGTACCCCTGTATATAGTCTCCACATTGACTCTGTACCGGTACCCCTGTATATAGTCTCCACATTGACTCTGTACCGGTACCCCTGTATATAGTCTCCACATTGACTCTGTACCGGTACCTCATGTATATAGCCTCCACATTGACTCTGTACCGGTACCCCCTGTATATAGCCTCCACATTGACTCTGTGCAGTACCCCCTGTATATAGTCTCCACATTGACTCTGTACAGGTACCCCCTGTATATAGCCTCCACATTGACTCTGTACCGGTACCCCCTGTATATAGCCTCCACATTGACTCTGTACCGGTACCCCCTGTATATAGCCTCCACATTGACTCTGTACCGGTACCCCCTGTATATAGTCTCCACATTGACTCTGTACCGGTACCCCCTGTATATAGCCTCCACATTGACTCTGTACCGGTACCCCCTGTATATAGTCTCCACATTGACTCTGTACCGGTACCCCCTGTATATAGCCTCCACATTGACTCTGTACCGGTACCCCCTGTATATAGTCTCCACATTGACTCTGTACAGGTACCCCCTGTATATAGCCTCCACATTGACTCTGTACCGGTACCCCCTGTATATAGTCTCCACATTGACTCTGTACCGGTACCCCCTGTATATAGCCTCCACATTGACTCTGTACCGGTACCCCCTGTATATAGTCTCCACATTGACTCTGTACAGGTACCCCCTGTATATAGCCTCCACATTGACTCTGTACCGGTACCCCCTGTATATAGCCTCCACATTGACTCTGTACCGGTACCTCATGTATATAGTCTCCACATTGACTCTGTACCGGTACCCCCTGTATATAGTCTCCACATTGACTCTGTACCGGTACCCCCTGTATATAGTCTCCACATTGACTCTGTACCGGTACCCCCTGTATATAGTCTCCACATTGACTCTGTACCGGTACCCCCTGTATATAGTCTCACATTGACTCTGTACCGGTACCTCATGTATATAGCCTCCACATTGACTCTGTACCGGTACCCCTGTATATAGTCTCCACATTGACTCTGTACCGGTACCCCCTGTATATAGCCTCCACATTGACTCTGTACCGGTACCCCTGTATATAGTCTCCACATTGACTCTGTACCGGTACCCCCTGTATATAGTCTCCACATTGACTCTGTACGGTACCCCCTGTATATAGTCTCCACATTGACTCTGTACCGGTACCCCTGTATATAGTCTCCACATTGACTCTGTACCGGTACCCCTGTATATAGTCTCCACATTGACTCTGTACGGTACCCCCTGTATATAGTCTCCACATTGACTCTGTACCGGTACCCCCTGTATATAGTCTCCACATTGACTCTGTACCGGTACCTCATGTATATAGCCTCCACATTGACTCTGTACCGGTACCCCTGTATATAGCCTCCACATTGACTCTGTACCGGTACCCCCTGTATATAGTCTCCACATTGACTCTGTACAGGTACCCCCTGTATATAGCCTCCACATTGACTCTGTGCCGGTACCCCCTGTATATAGCCTCCACATTGACTCTGTACCGGTACCCCTGTATATAGCCTCCACATTGACTCTGTACCGGTACCCCCTGTATATAGTCTCCACATTGACTCTGTACCGGTACCCCCTGTATATAGCCTCCACATTGACTCTGTACCGGTACCCCCTGTATATAGTCTCCACATTGACTCTGTACCGGTACCCCCTGTATATAGCCTCCACATTGACTCTGTACCGGTACCCCCTGTATATAGTCTCCACATTGACTCTGTACAGGTACCCCCTGTATATAGCCTCCACATTGACTCTGTACCGGTACCCCCTGTATATAGTCTCCACATTGACTCTGTACCGGTACCCCTGTATATAGCCTCCACATTGACTCTGTACCGGTACCCCCTGTATATAGTCTCCACATTGACTCTGTACAGGTACCCCTGTATATAGCCTCCACATTGACTCTGTACCGGTACCCCCTGTATATAGCCTCCACATTGACTCTGTACCGGTACCTCATGTATATAGTCTCCACATTGACTCTGTACCGGTACCCCCTGTATATAGTCTCCACATTGACTCTGTACCGGTACCCCCTGTATATAGTCTCCACATTGACTCTGTACCGGTACCCCCTGTATATAGTCTCCACATTGACTCTGTACCGGTACCCCCTGTATATAGTCTCACATTGACTCTGTACCGGTACCTCATGTATATAGCCTCCACATTGACTCTGTGCCGTACCCCCTGTATATAGTCTCCACATTGACTCTGTACCGGTACCCCCTGTATATAGCCTCCACATTGACTCTGTACCGGTACCCCCTGTATATAGTCTCCACATTGACTCTGTACCGGTACCCCCTGTATATAGTCTCCACATTGACTCTGTACCGGTACCCCCTGTATATAGTCTCCACATTGACTCTGTACCGGTACCCCCTGTATATAGCCTCCACATTGACTCTGTACCAGGTACCCCCTGTATATAGTCTCCACATTGACTCTGTACCGGTACCTCATGTATATAGCCTCCACATTGACTCTGTACCGGTACCTCATGTATATCGTCTCGCTATTGTTATTTTACTGCTGCTGTTTAATTACTTGTTACTTTAATTTTCTATTTTTCTACTTTTCTATTTTTACTTAACACGTTTTTCTTCTTAACTTCTAAAATCATTAATGGTTAAGGGCTTGTAAGTAAGCATTTCAATGTAAGGTCTTTGTATTTGGTGCATGTGACAAATAACATTTGATTTGATTTGATATGCCCTTTGGGCCCTTGTCAAAAGTAGTGCACGATATATTCCCTTGTGTGATTAAATGTGTAGTAGCCTAATGACAGTGTAGGCAAGGGGAGAATGATGGTGACGTTACTAGACACCATAATGTCTTGTTATGACATTACATTAACATATTAATCATATCAAGTGCATTAAGTCATTATTCCAACGTGCAGAAAAATACACTACTATTTATGAGGAGTATGACATACATACAGAACAGTCACTTCACCCACAAACTCCTTTCCTATTCAACAAGCAATTTGTCAGAGAAGACTGTGTGTGTGTGTGTGTGTGTGTGTGTGTGTGTGTGTGTGTGTGTGTGTGTGTGTGTGTGTGTGTGTGTGCGTGTGTGTCTGTGCCTGTGTGAGTGTATGTGTGTGTGCACATTCTGTATGTGCCTGGAATGGCCAATATAACAGACATGTGACATCAATCTATAATAGGTGTAGTCTGTCACCACGCCATCTCGGGATGAAAAGGAGGAGAAAGGGATGAGAAAAGGAGGAGGGTTTGTCGCGGCATCGCCCTGTGATCCACTAAAGGACTCTGCATATCGATCATGTGACCTTGGAGGAGATGGAGGCGGTGGCTGTACATATCATTCTCCCACTATAATATATCTACTGCTGTACATATCATTCTCCCCTATAATATATCTACTGCTGTACATATCATTCTCCCACTATAATATATCTACTGCTGTACATATCATTCTCCCACTATAATATATCTACTGCTGTACATATTATTCTTAGTATATATTGCGTAAATACATCCGTTGATGATAGGTATAGATTGCATTTAGATTACTGTTACAGTGCTATTTGGGATGTCAATAGAATTTGTTCCAACATTTCATGATTTCTTGTTTATTTTAATTATTTTAATTGTTTGTGTACTTTTTGACATTTTACTGCATTGTTAGGAGCTACTAATATAAGCATTTCACTGCACCCACTATGACATCTGCTAAACTGTGTGTGTGTGTGTGTGTGTGAGAGAGAGAGAGAGAGAGTGAGAGAGAGAGAGAGAGAGAGAGAGAGAGAGAGAGAGAGAAAGAGAGAAAGAGTGTGTGTGTGAGAGAGAGAGAGAGAGAGAGAGAGAGAGAGAGAGAGAGTGTGTGCGTGTGGGCGGTATCAGGATCACAGAGAATAACATATTTTTTATCATTAAGGTAATGATCCGTCTCATTGTAGTGTCGTACGCAGCTTACCAAGCGTGACGAGTCATGGAGCTCATGCCCCACCGCAGCACACCTTCAGGTTTTGCATGTGATTACCATGTGCTTAGCATGTGCTCTGAGATCTATGTTTAGGCTATTGCAGTGGACTGGAGGATGTGTGAGAAGAGCTTGAAGGCTGTTGACCATAGCAGAGCCAGTGTGTCATTATCATTGTGTGTGTTCTATTGTCCCTCTCATCTCTCATCTGACATATTCATCCATCAACCTATTTTATCCAGCTGTTGAGAGAGAGAGAGAGAGAGAGAGAATCACCCTGAACTGAAATTCCATCCCCTGCTTTGTGTGAGAGTGATTTTTTATTTATTTTCTCATCCTTAATCAAATTAGATTCCATCTCTGCATAAAGCACACATAC